>NC_082702.1:22178542-22478542 GCF_949987515.2 Delphinus delphis | reverse complement strand
CTTTTTCTCCCTTTTATTCTGAGCCGTGTGGATGAAAGGCTCTTGGTGCTGCAGCCAGGAGTCAGGGCTCTGCCTCTGAGGTGGGAAAGCCAACTTCAGGACACTGGTCAACAAGAGACCTCCCAGCTCCACATAATATCAAACGGCGAAAATCTCCCAGAGACCTCCATCTTAACACCAGCACCCAGCTTCACTCAACGACCAGCAAGCCACAGTGCTGGACAACCTATGCCAAACAACTAGCAAACAGGAACACAACCCCACCAATTAGCAGAGAGGCTGCTTAAAATCATAATAAGGCCACAGACACCCCAAAACACACCACCAGACGTGAACCTGCCCACTAGAGAGACAAGATCCAGCCTCATCCACCACAACACAGGCACTAGTCCCCTCCACCAGGAAGCCTACACAACCCACTGAACCAACCTTAGCCACTGGAGACAGACATCAAAAACAGCGGGAACTACGAACCTGCAGTCTGCAAAAAGGAGGCCCCAAACACAGTAAGATAAGCAAAATGAGAAGACAGAAAAACACACAGCAGATAAAGGACAAGATAAAAATGCACCAGACCTAACAAATTAAGAGTAAATAGGTAGTCTACCTGAAAAAGAATTCAGAATAATGATAGTAAGGATGATCCGAAATCTTGGAAATAGAATGGACAAAATGCAAGAAACAGTTAATAAGGACCTAGAAGAAATAAAGATGAAACAAGCAATGATGAACAACACAATAAATGAAATTAAAAGTACTCTAGATGGGATCAATAGCAGAATAACTGAGGCAGAAGAATGGATAAGTGACCTGGAAGATAAAATAGTGGAAATAACTACTGCAGAGCAGAATAAAGAAAAAAGAATGAAAAGAACTGAGGACAGTCTCAGAGACCTCTGGGACAACATTAAACGCACCAACATTCGAATTATAGGGGTTCCAGAAGAAGAAGAGAAAAAGAAAGGGACTGAGAAAATATTTGAAGAGATTATAGTTGAAAACTTCCCTAATATGGGAGAGGAAATAGTAAATCAAGTCCAGGAAGTACAGACAGTCCCATACAGGATAAATAGAAGGAGAAATACGCCAAGACACATATTAATCAAACTGTCAAAAATTAAATACAAAGAAAGCATATTAAAAGCAGCAAGGGAAAAACAACAAATAACACATAAGGGAATCCCCATAAGGTTAACAGCTGATCTCTCAGCAGAAACCCTACAAGCCAGAAGAGAGTGGCAGGATATACTGAAAGTGATGAAGGAGAAAAACCTGCAGCCAAGACTACTCTACCCAGCAAGGATCTCATTCAGATTTGGAGAAATTAAAACCTTTACAGACAAGCAAAAGCTGAGAGAGTTCAGCACCACCAAACCAGCTTTACAACAAATGCTAAAGGAACTTCTCTAGGCAAGAAACACAAGAGAAGGAAAAGACCTACAATAACAAACCCAAAACAATTAAGAAACTGGGAATAGGAACATACATATCGATAATTACCTTAAATGTAAATGGACTAAATGCTCCCACCAAAAGACACAGATAGGCTGAATGGATACAAAAACAAGACCCTTATATATGCTGTCTACAAGAGACCCACTTCAGACCTAGAGACACATACAGACTGAAAGTAAGGGGATGGAACAGATATTCCATGCAAATGGAAACCAAAAGAAAGCTGGAGTAACAATTCTCATATCAGACAAAATAGACTTTAAAATAAGGACTATTAAAAGAGACAAAGAAGGACACTACATAATGATCAAGGGATCGATCCAAGAAGAAGATATAACAATTGTAAATATTTATGCACCCAACATAGGAGCACCTCAATACATAAGGCAAATACTAACAGCCATAAAAGGGGAAATCGACAGTAACACATTCATAGAAGGGGACTTAAACACCCCACTTTCACCCATGGACAGATCATCCAAAATGAAAATAAATAAGGAAACACAAGCTTTAAATGATACATTAACAAGATTGACTTAATTGATATTTATAGGACACTCCATCCAAAAACAACAGAATACACATTTTACTCAAGTGCTCATGGAACATTCTCCAGGATAGATCATATCTTGGGTCACAAATCAAGCCTTGGTAAATTTAAGAAAATTGAAATTGTATCAAGTATCTTTTCTGACCACAACGCCATGAGACTAGATATGAATTACAGGAAAAGATCTGTAAAAAATACAAACACATGGAGGCTCAACAATACAGTACTTAATAATGAAGTGATCACTGAAGAAATCAAAGAGGAAATCAAAAAATACCTAGAAACAAATGACAATGGAGACACAACGACCCAAAACCTATGGGATGCAGCAAAAGCAGTTCTAAGGGGGAAGTTTATGGCAATACAAGCCCACCTTAAGAAGCAGGAAACATCTCGAATAAACAAACTAACCTTGCACCTAAAGCAATTAGAGAAGGAAGAACAAAAATCCCCAAAATTAGCAGAAGGAAGGAAATCATAAAAGTCAGATCAGAAATAAATGAAAAAGAAATGAAGGAAACAATAGCAAACATCAATAAAACTAAAAGCTGGTTCTTTGAGAAGATAAACAAAATAGATAAACCACTAGCCAGCCTCATCAAGAAAAAAAGGGAGAAGACTCAAATCAATAGAATTAGAAATGAAAAAGGAGAAGTAACAACTGACACTGCAGAAATAAAAGAGATCATGAGAGATTACTACAAGCAACTCTATGCCAATAAAATGGACAATCTGGAAGAAATGGACAAATTTTTAGAAACGCACAACCTGCCAAGACTGAATCAGGAAGAAATAGAAAATATGAACAGACCAATCACAAGCACTGAAATTGAAACTGTGATTAAAAATCTTCCAACAAACAAAAGCCCAGGACCAGATGGCTTCACAGGCGAATTCTATCAAACATTTAGAGAAGAGCTAACACCTATCCTTCTCAAACTCTTCCAAAATATAGCAGAGGGAGGAATACTCCCAAACTCCTTCTACGAGGCCACCATCACCTTGATACCAAAACCAGACAAGGATGTCACAAAGAAAGAAAACTACAGGCCAATATCACCGATGAACATAGATGCAAAAATCCTCAACAAAATACTAGCAAACAGAATCCAACAGCACATTAAAAGGATCCTACACCATGATCAAGTGGGGTTTATTCCAGGAATGCAAGGATTCTTCAATATACGCAAATCTATCAATGTGACAAACCATATTAACAAATTGAAGGAGAAAAACCATATGATCATCTCAATAGATGCAGAGAAAGCTTTTGACAAAATTCAACACCCATTTATGATAAAAACCCTACAGAAAGTAGGCATAGAGGGAACTTTCCTCAACATAATAAAAGCCGTATATGACAAGCCCACAGCAAACATCATCCTCAATGGTGAAAAACTGAAAGCATTTCCACTAAGATCAGGAACAAGACAAGGTTGCCCACTCTCACCACTCTTATTCAACATAGTTTTGGAAGTTTTAGCCACAGCAATCAGAGAAGAAAAGGAAATAAAAGGAATCCAAATCGGAAAAGAAGAAGTAAAGCTGTCACTGTTTGCAGATGACATGATCCTATACATAGAGAATCCTAAAGATGCTACCAGAAAACTACTAGAGCTAATCAATGAATTTGGTTAAGTGGCAGGATACAAAATTAATGCACCGAAGTCTCTGGCATTCCTATATACTAATGATGAAAAATCTGAAAGTGAAATCAAGAAAACACTCCCATTTACCATTGCAACAAAAAGAATAAAATATCTAGGAATAAACCTACCTAAGGAGACAAAAGATCTGTATGCAGAAAATTATAAGACACTGATGAAAGAAATTAAAGATGATACAAATAGATGGAGAGATATACCATGTTCTGGGATTGGAAGAATCAACATTGTGAAAATGACCCTACTACCCTAAGCAATCTATAGATTCAATGCAATCCCTATCAAACTACCACTGGCATTTTTCACAGAACTAGAACAAAAAATTTCACAATTTGTATGGAAACACAAAAGACCCCGAATAGCCAAAGCAATCTTGAGAACAAAAAAAGGAACTGGAGGAATCTGGCTCCCTGACTTCAGACTATACTACAAAGCTACAGTTATCAAGACGGTATGGTACTGGCACAAAAACAGAAAGATAGATCAATGGAACAGGATAGAAAGCCCAGAGATAAACCCACGCACATATGGACACCTTATCTTTGATAAAGGAGGCAGGAATGTACAGTGTAGAAAGGACAGCCTCTTCAATAAGTGGTGCTGGGAAAACTGGACAGGTACATGTAAAAGTATGAGATTAGATCACTCCCTAACACCATACACAAAAATAAGCTCAAAATGGATTAAAGACCTAAATGTAAGGCCAGAAACTATCAAACTCTTAGAGGAAAACATAGGCAGAACACTCTATGACATAAATCACAGCAAGATCCTTTCTGACCCACCTCCTAGAGTAATGAAAATAAAAACAAAAATAAACAAATGGGACCTAATGGAACTGCAAAGCTTTTGCACAGCAAAGGAAACCATAAACAAGACCAAAAGACAGCCCTCAGAATGGGAGAAAATATTTGCAAATGAAGCAACCGACAAAGGATTAATCTCCAAAATTTACAAGCAGCTCATGCAGCTCAATAACAAAAAAACAAACAACCCAATCCAAAAATGGGCAGAAGACCTAAATAGACATTTCTCCAAAGAAGATATACAGACTGACAACAAACACATGAAAGAATGCTCAACATCATTAATCATTAGAGAAATGCAAATCAAAACTACAATGAGATATCATCTCACACCAGTCAGAATGGCCATCATCAAAAAATCTAGAAACAATAAATGCTGGAGAGGGTGTGGAGAAAACGGAAGCCTCTTGCACTGCTGGTGGGAATGTGAATTGGTTCAGCCACTATGGAGAACAGTTTGGAGGTTCCTTAAAAAACTACAAATAGAACTACCATATGACCCAGCAATCCCACTACTGGGCATATACCCTGAGAAAACCAAAATTCAAAAAGAGTCATGTACCAAAATGTTCATTGCATCTCTATTTACAATAGCCCAGAGATGGAAACAACCTATGTGTCCATCATCGGATGAATGGATAAAGAAGATGTGGCACATATATACAATGGAATATTACTCAGCCATAAAAAGAAACGAAATTGAGCTATTTGTAATGAGGTGGATAGACCTAGAGTCTGTCATACAGAGTGAAGTAAGTCAGAAAGAGAAAGACAAATACCGTATGCTAACACATATATATGGAATTTAAGAAAAAAAAATGTCATGAAGAACCTAGTGGTAAGGCAGGAATAAAGACGCAGACCTCCTAGAGAACGGACTTGAGGTTATGAGGAGGCGGAATGGTGAGCTGTGACAGGGCGAGAGAGAGTCATGGACATATACACACTAACAAACGTAGTAAGGTAGATAGCTAGTGGGAAGCAGCCGCATGGCACAGGGATATTGGCTTGGTGCTTTGTGACAGCCTGGAGGGGTGGGATAGGGAGGGTGGGAGGGAGGGAGATGCAAGAGGGAAGACATATGGGAACATATGTTTATGTATGACTGATTCACTTTGGTATAAAGCAGAAACTAACACACCATTGTAAAGCAATTATACCCCAATAAAGATGTTAAAAAACAAACAAACAAACAAAAAAAACCAGTGCTAGTTTCTGAATTTAAGTGTTGGACAGTGGGAAGGGATATTTGGAGTAGGCCACACAAGGTGGAGGTATTTCCTATGTTCTCTGTATATTTCCCAGATTCCTTGCATTTAGGGGTCCCACTGTATGATTAGTTCTGACCAATGGGCTATAAGCAGAAATACCAAAGTATTTAAGAACTGATCCACAGCCCCCAGTTCTCTACTTCCCTGAGAGGTGACCTGGAAGCCAACTTTTGAAATGGTGGTGTCACAGGTGTGAAGGTGCTGGCTCGCTGAGTCACTGCACATAAAACCTTATTCAGACCCCTGTGATCTTGTCCTTTGAAATAAAAGGCTTTTGCTTTAGTCTCTCAGGCTTCCCTTGAATCTCAAAAGGCTGACCCAAGACTTAACAATTAGGAATGTGAAGATGTAGAAACAAAGAATAGCTGTTGAGCCGGGAAACTGGTAACAGTTTAGACTATAAATCCACCACGTACTCCCAGCTCTCTGAAAGATACAGCTAAAGGCCTGACATACATTCCTGAGTTGTTTTTATAGGAAGCAAACCCCCACCAGATGAAAACTGTTGACAGCAAGAACACAGACCCTAGACTGGTTGAAACCAGAAGGCTGATGATGCTTGAAATTTCACCTTGATGTCAACCAATCCAAGAATTTTTCACAAGCTGATCATTCACCCTGCATCCCCCTCCCTCACACTGCCTTTAAAACCCCCTCCCTGAAATTCATCAGGGAGTTCTGGTCTTTTGAGCATGAGCTGCCCATTCTCCTTGCTTGGTGCCCTGCAATAAAGGCTGTACTTTCCTTCACCAGAACCCAGTGTCAATAGATTGGCTTTATTGCATGTGGGCAAATGGACCCAAGTTTGGTTCTGTAACACATGTAGACAGCTATGCTGCAGGTCTGATGAGTATCATAATTAGCATTAGTCAGAAATCAACTTTTGGATTTTTAGGCCACCGAAATTTCAGGGTTAATTTGTTACTGTGGAATACTCTGACTGATAATGTCATCACAGGGTTGTTGAGAGGAGCTGATGGAGCCCAAAGTCTTCTTTGCACAGTGCTTTGTAGTTTTCTACCATAAAGAAAGAATTGCTCTCACTGAAGGATTGCCAAACCTGCACTGTCAGGCAAAATATCCACTAAATGACCCCTGTGGAGAGTCCAGATGGCTAATTCAAGGAGAAGAAGCCCATCCTGTGTTTCTTTTAGTGTCAGAGTTTCATGCTGCCACCTGCCTCAAGAAGGTAGCCTATTCTTTTTTTTTTTTTTTTTGCAGTACACGGGCCTCTCACTGTTGTGGCCTCTCCCGTTGTGGAGCACAGGCTCTGGATGCGCAGGCTCAGCGGCCATGGCTCACGGGCCCAGCCGCTCCGTGGCATGTAGGATCTTCCCAGACCGGGGCACGAACCCGTGTCCCCTGCATCGGCAGGCGGACTCTCAACCACTGCGCCACCAGGGAAGCCCGTGTAGCCTATTCTTTTTGCTGAGGGTTCCTCTGCAGCCCTGTGGTGAGGATCACTTTTGGCACTGGAGACCACCTTTTAAGATTTGAAGCAAGAGGCCCTGGTCTCTTGGTCACTGCCCTCCTGCCCCCCCCCCACCCTCACTCCCACCAACTGCCTGCAAGACTATCACAGTTTCAGAGGCTAGAGAACCATGATGAGACTCCAGGGCACTGGGATGACTGCCCACCTTGGAGAGGCCACTTGTGCACATGTTCTTACCAAAGGCCTTTTCTACCACATTCATCCCCAGAATCAACCTTTTTTTTTCATGTTTAAACAATTTTGTTTAATACCCTCACCAGTGAGGAACAGAGAAGCTGGTTGATTTCACTCCCACAGAGCAGAAGATAATATATCTGCCTTCTCTTTGAATTTAAATAGATTTGACCCAAGTCCTATGTGAATATATGTCCTTGTCAGCCTTCTTTGTAATTGAGAGGCTTCTAAGGGAGTCTGACTTCAGCCATTAGTAACTATGAGAAAAATTAAAGTTTAGATTTCATAAGTTATTTAAAAAAATTATACCAGACTTAGCTCATAATTTAATATACTGCTATTATTAATACAGATATAGAGCTTTCTAGAACCCAATGATTCCCTTTGGAAGTAAACTGGAGCTAAAACTGCAAGTTACATTTGTTTAATTTTTTTCTTCCTTGTTATTAATAGCCAAAGTTATAGCCATTCAGTAAACAGAGTATGATGGTGAAGCATATGAACCCTGAGTCTGAATGACCTGGGTTCAAATCGAGTCTCCTCCATTTACTGTGTGATCTTGGCCACATTACTTAACCTCTCTGCATCTCCACTCTCAAACTGTAAAAGGGAACTAATAAGACAGTCTTCCTCAGAGAGATGTCGTGTAGACTTCATCTTTATTAATGTTCTCAGAACTGTGCCTTGAACATGGAAGCATCGGCAGCTGCTTTTATTGTTATTGTTATGTTGGAAATATAGAAAAAAAAAGTATAGAATGGTTTATGGTTGGTTGTTATGGGAGAAATGAGGAAGTTAGAATGTCCCCACCCCCATTCAACTTTCATTACTACTTCACACTCTAATTGCAATATTAAAGGCAAAAACATGCAGAAGTTCCCCTGCTCTGTGGGTGTCTGTGTTGTGTATGTGTTTGCCCATGTGTGAATGCACACACACACAAATGGGTGCTCTGCAGAGCCTGGAAGTGGCAGGGGAGATGCACGTATCTTCAGTAGGTCTGAAGGCTGCTGCGGGTGTAAAGAGCAGTGATCGACTGTCTGCTCGGTAGCCCCTGGGCTGAAGCGGGGACGGCAAATAAGATATGGTTATCTCCCCCGTATTTAGACAAGGTGGTTGGGGTAGATGGTGGAACAGTAGGCACGTCAGTAATTGTAACGGGGGAAAGGCCTCCTGCTAGTGTCAGAAAGTGAGGGGATCAGGGAACAAGAATGGGGATTCTTCTTTGTCAGCTGCGTGAGACTTTTCACTCTGGGGAGGCAGGTAAGCTCAGATCTACACTTGTAAAGAGCTTCTCAAATCTTATTTCTAGTCCTTTTGGGCTGTAAGATCGTGTGTTCATTGTCAGGGTTGGGGGGCTCTGCCTGGACCTGCTCTGGGAGCATGGCAAGGCAGGGGTGTTTCTCCAGAGCCGGCAACCTCACCCTGTATTGCAGCGTTGGAATGCAATTTGCAGAGCTTGGAGGCAAAGTCCAGTGTAACCTCGGGTACCCTTGGAGCGGCAGGAAATGGTGAAAATCAGATTGGGGAATCTTGCTTGCTGTATTGCGGCGGGAGCAGGACAGGCATGCCTTTTCTTGTGTGCTAAACTTTGTTACTCCACAGGCATAAATGGTGTGGTGTGGACGGATCTTCAGCCTAGCATCTGTCATCTGGGAGGGAAACACTGTCAGGCACGTTATTAGTCACATGGGGATTAGCTGAGTGGAGGGATAAACCAGGCATGGCATTTTCCAGTGCTGCTCGGACAGTGGGGGAGAACTTTTTCAGTTGTGCAGAGGTGCTGCTGCCAGAAGCTTCAGACGTAGCTGTTAGAAAACTACTGACCCAATACAAGATCTATTTATCTATTTTAAAAGAGCCTAGATAATAAACTCTCACATTTGTGAAGGATGCTACATTTTTGAAAGGACTTTTAGTGTCTTACATGATTCTCACACAAACTTATGAGGCCTCCAAGCAGGTATTACTGCCCAATTCTGTGGATGTGAAGAGTTTTGTGTGGAGTACTGGATTAAACTGTGCAACCACTGTGAGTCACTTATTGCTATGTGCCTCGGTTTCCATGTCTGTAACGGGCAGGATAATTCTTTGTTGAGGTACCGTCCTGTGCACTGTAAGATGTTTAGCAGCATCTCTGGCCTCTACCCACTAGATGCTTAGTAGCAACCCCTTCCCCAGTAGTGACAACCAAAAATGTCTCCAGGCATTGCCAGGCTGCCCCCTGGGGAGTAACCTCTGGTCTAGATAATACCATATTAATTCACTAGCTGATCTGGATTTTAATTTTTCTACATATCTGCCACTGGGAGTTACAGGGGACAGACAATTTGCTCTGTCAAAGATTACCAAGCAGTCAATTTTACTGAGCATTTTTATAATGATAGCTGACATTTGTTGAGTACCTATCACGTCCTTGGCACCTGCTGGGCATGTCTTATACAGATGTGGGTATTAGGTTTTTCTTTCTTTCTTGATCTTCATTTTAAAGATAGGGAAGCAGAGGCTCAGAGATGATATGCAGTTTTATTGATGTAAACTGGGATTTGAATATGGATTTCTGATTCTATAAACCCTCACTCTTTAATTTTGGCATGGTTAAGGGTGGGGTAGGAGCCAAACTGCCTGGGTTCAAATCCTGGCAGATGAGCTCTGTAACCTTAGGTGGGCTATTTAGTTTCTGGCCAAGCCTGTGAAGTCACTATTACTATTAGCTTGATTTTACTTATGAGGAAATTGAGGCATCAAGAGATTAAGTGACTTAATGTTTGTAAAGTGCTTAGAGTGAGTGCTATAGTGACTGAGTGCTATATAAGTGTCTATTAAAAAATAAAACAAAGCACTGAGCTGATCTCCCTGTGCTATGCAGCTGCTTCCACCTAGAGGGGTGGGAATGGGAGGGTGGGAGGGAGGGAGACGCAAGAGAGACGAGATATGGGAACATATGTATAACTGATTCACTTTGTTATAAAGCAGAAACTAACACACCATTGTAAAGCAATTATACTCCAATAAAGATGTTAAAAAAATAAAACAAAAATAAAACAAAGAGGTGGATGGACCTAGAGTCTGTCATACAGAGTGAAGTAAGTCAGAAGGAGAAAAGCAAACACTGTGTGCTAACACATGTACATGGAATCTAAAAAAAAATAATGATTCTGAAGAACCTAGGAGCAGGACAGGAGTAAAGACGCAGATGTAGAGAATGGACTTGAGGACACGGGAAGGGGGAAGGGTAAGCTGGGATGAAGTGAGAGAGTGGCATGGACATACATACACTACCAAATGTAAAATAGATAGCTAGTGAGAAGCAGCCGCATCGCACAGAGAGATCAGCTCGGTGCTTTGTGATCACCTAGAGGGGTGGGATATGGAGGGTGGGAGGGAGATGCAAGAGGGAGGGGATATGGGGATATATGTATACATATAGCTGATTCACTTTGTTGTACAGCAGAAACTAACACAACACTGTAAAGCATTTATACTCCAATAAAGATGTAAAACAAAAACAAAAACACAATATTGGTTGAAAAAAATAAACTGCACAAATTAAAAAAAAATACAACGAAGAATCTCTCTATGCCTGGTTCTGTTAGTAGAACTCTGGTAGAGTCACAGAGAAAATAAAAGGCCTGGTTTCTGGCTACTTGGAGCGTGTAGAGTGGCTGGCAGGAGGCGGGCCCTGTGAACATGGTCCTGCAGAAGATGGGTGCTCCCGCCAGATCCCGCCTTGTGCCTTTGACCACTCTTTAGCATCTGATTTCTTCTACTTCTAATGGCCACACCTATGCCTTTCTGCAGTGACCCACTTTTGGGCTTTGCTCACAGGTACAGAGTGCTGGGAGTGACATTGCTGGGAGTTCACATCCCCCCACCCAGGCCTAGAGCAATGCCACTTACCTTGGGACATGAAAGTTCAGATGCTTTCATGCAAGTCAGGATAAATGCTAAGATGTAAGTCATACTCCAGAATCAGACCACAGGATCAGGCTGAGTGGGTCTTGTCCTGAAATCATGCTCTTTCTTGGTTTCTCCCTGATCTGTGTCCTTCTTCCCCCACTCTCTTCCTGGTTCTCCTGGGAGCACTTCCCACAAATTCATGGCACAGATGTCTTGCTTTATGGGAGTCCACCCTTAGACAGGCCCCAGGGTTAGGGTGGCCCATGAGCAGAGGGACTACTTCTCAACTCTCTTTGGTTCACACACATCATTTATTTGTTATGGCTGCCCTCTAGGCAAATGTTTGATAAACAGGCTCCAACCTGAAGACAAGAGAGTTCGAACTGTGAAGTGTGGATCCTGAGTGCATGGACATCTAGAGGGAGGCCATTCTGGACCAGGTTGGTCGGGGAAGAAGAACAGGAGATCAGAGGGGCTGGGGCTGGCAGGGAGGGTGGCACCAGGTGGAAGCCACTGAAATGATCTCCTTCCTGTTGAGCTAAGGAGCCTCTGGGGATGTGTGATCTGGTGATGTAGAAATCCGAAATGTGTGCACCTGATTTTAGTCCTCTCTTGGCATTTGCTTAAAACAAATTGAGCCTGAAGTAACACCTCACAGTGCTCTCTCAGAAAGGAGTGCCCATGGGGGCCAGGCCCTCGGGTTCCACTCGGGACCCTGGTACCATCCTCCGCCCTCAGCACAGCCCTTTCTGCCATGGTGCCTCCTGAGGGGTGGGAGTGAGTAATGTGGTGAGGCTGTGGAGATTTGGGGCTTCAGTTCCGTGCAAGCTTGCTATTTGCTGTGGTGAGTCCTTTGGAAATATAAAAATCCTTTCCTCACGTTGACAGTTACCCCCAGTGCATCTGCTCTGTGTTAGACTCAAACCCACAGCTGGGCTGGGGGAGCATCTTGAGTGTGTGTGGAGGCTGCCCCAGAGTTCACGCTGGGACTGAGAGACCAGGTCTCCTGACTCTCAAACCACGGCTGTTATCGTTACAGCTATATTTATTTATTTGCTTAAATTCCTAACGTTAGACTTCCTTAAGCTATGGCACCAAGGATGCTAAGCTCATTTTTCTCTTTTCTTTCCCTCTTCAAATATCTACTCTGTGCCAGGTCCTGGGTTACATGGATGTGTAAGCTTACAAGAGTTGCATAAGGGCAACACCCCTAGGGGCTACATAAGTGCTCAGGACTTCCCTGTGAATGTGGTCTTGGATACACAGGGAGGTGGGAGTCATAGGAGGCCTCTGGAAAATGCTGTGGAGCCAGGCTTTCAACCAGTGGTGATGGTGATACAATAGTGGCTTATGGAGCAACCCCACTTGAGCTTGGCTTGGTTTGGGTCACACATTGTTTGGAACATTTTGAACTAGCTGCCAACTTTTATAATTTGGGGCTTTCACACTGCATCCAGGTTCCCAGTGTGTCTTGGAAAAAAAGTTGGTAATACTAGGCCTGTATTCCACTCTTGGTCTGAGTAGAAGTTGCTTCCTCTAAGTCAGAGCACACCCATGCCAGTTTACTCCAGTCCCCACCACTCCCTGTGACCTTACACCTGACCTTTGTCACCCTTTCTGTCCAGTCTGGAGATTGTGGGCAGTACAGCATCAGGACCAAGAGCATGGGCTTGGTAGCCAGGTTGCCTATTCAAGACCCTGCCTTTCCACGTCCCTGCCATGTGGCCTTGGGCTAGTTACTTTATCTTTCTGTGCTGTAGGTTTCTTATGTGAAAAATGAGGCTAAGAGTAGAGCCCACCATAGGTTGTTGAGGGAATACATGAGTTATTATTTACAAACAGCTTAGAACTGATCCTGGCACACTGTCCATACTCAGTAATACTACCTCTCCCCCTTATCAGTCCTCCACCCATCTGAAGACTGTGGCTGCTACAGGAAACCACTCTATCGTGGTCTCCTTGGGACTTTTGTAGGATCTGGAAGTAATGACTGAGCTTGTTTGAGCTACATCCTGAGCCCCTGGGGAAAAAAGAGAACCTCTCTGAGTTTAAATCCCTTTTGGGGAACTGAGGGGTAATGGTATAATATGGATTTGTGTCTGGATGCCAAAGGGGACTTGAAAGCATGGGACTGACATGTAGAAGCTCAGGAAATAACCATAGTGAAGAATCAGGTTAAAAAGAAAGTTTCTACTGACTTGCTCTCAGAAGGATCAAATAAAATGCTGCTTCTGGGAATGAACAAATCCATTTCCTTACAAAGCTGTCATCTCTTCTGGTCCTGGAAGGAAAAAGGAAGATAAGAAACAGCAGTGAAGACTGACAGTTTGTTCGTTGCTATTCTGGCGGCATCCCCTCCTTATGCATTCCCATCCATCTCATCCCACCCTAGTCAGTATATTTTCAACAGGCAGTGATGGAAAAATGTCTGTGTACTCCAGTTTTATTGTAGTCAGGCAGCATTTATGGGTTTGACATTCAACTGACCATGGCAGGAAGTCTAGAAGCAATTATAACTGACACTGCTCTATCTGTGCTCTGGGCAGCCAGTGACTGATTCCAGGCCTCCCGGACTTGAGTGTGTTTCCTATCAGCTCAGAATGATAGCAGTGGCACCTCGCTTCCTCGCTATCTGAAAGAACTCATGGCACTTTCCTCTGAAAACCTTCAAATTATTGGCATTTCTTTTAGTGAAGATATCAAATTAGTGACTGGAATGGAAAATGTAGAAGATGGTTATTGTTGACATTAAAGGAAAAGTTTAAACCACTTCCACCAACCATGGCTCATAACTGGAAAGTATTTGAGTAGAGAAAACTATCTATCTAAAAGTGAACAGAATCTGAATTTAGACAGACAATATTTGGCCATGAATGTGCCAAGACTGAGGCTGGAGAAAGGACACAGTCTCTGTAGCAGTGATTTCCACCCATGATGGGTCTGCTATTGTGCAAAATGATTTTTGATTCTGGGCAAATCTCTACTTCCACTTGCTCTAATGCTTTGCCAGAGAGCTGAGGGATTCTGGGATGGTGGGGGAACCTGGGAGCTGGGCTGACCTCAGGAAATCATGTGTAAAGGGCTTTTTCTCACCTGGCGACAGACCAGGTTCACAGCTGTTCTGTGTAATAACAACTGGGTTTTTGCTTCTGAGCCTTGGCAATCCTGAGTCCTGAAAGAAAATGAAGGTAAGAAACATGTCAAGGAGCTCAGGGCACTTGGCTGCCGCCCTGCATGGCTTCGTGTTATTTGGCCTGAGTTTACACTCCTTCTGTTTTACGTGGAGCCAAAAAGAGCTATACAGAAGGCCAGATGGGCCACGGGCACCTACGTGGACAGCTCGGGGCCAGGCAAGGCAGGGGAGAGAGGAGGGGAGGGGAGGGTAGCAGTACAGAGGCTCCTGGCTGGGAGATTAAATACATGTGTTTTGGAAGCAGCTCTGCTGAGTGGTGGGGTAGTTAGGGTCAGGACTGGGGGCCACCACCGTGGTTTCCCTTTGGCCAGTGAACAAATGGCTTCTGGGCCCAGAATTTAAGTTACACGTGTCCCTGAATCTCAAAATAAGAGTTGGGCTGAAAGTGCTTAAGAACAAGGAAGAAACTTGGTTTGTGAATTCACTCTCTGCTTCAGACATTTCAAAGGGCTTCATGCTTGCACATTTCAAAACTCAAAGCACAGCAGGGAAAGCTAAAGATGCTGTCTTCCTCCTTGTTCCTCTTATCTGGCTTTCATGGATTTCCAAGGGGCCCCCCTGAGCTGATGCCATTTAAGTCAAGTCCCTAGTTCTGAGGGACTTGCTGTGCTTCTTTCTTTTGTAGGAAGGCTGGATTTCTTATCTGGTGACAAAATGCAAAATGTTGAGGTCCATGAACCTGCATCATTTTCCCATGACCTTTTGTGCCCTTCCCTCTGGATTCACCACTCACCTGTAAGCGCTGAACTACTTATGTCCTGAGATTATTTTCCTCCGTAGCAAGAAACATATGAATATTTTGTTAGAACCTTTCTGTGTTCTGGGTTCCTATTTGCTTCTTTTTTTCCAACCTCAACCTTCCTACTTGCCATGGTTTGCAAACTCCAATATCAATAGGCCCAGGCAGGTAACATCAATGAGTACGGTAGCTGTAAGTGGTAATATGGAGTGGTGGGGACTGTAGCTACCACGTGCTGCCTAAATGGGATAACTCCATCTCATTGTTGCCACCTGAGAATAATGGGCTGGTCTTGCAAGGAGTCCATATTTTTATGCAAAACCTCCTAATTACACATAAAATGAATTCAACATCGTGATAAACACTCAATGAGCCAAAGTAAGCACGTTTGTCAGATGGTGAGTTTTTAATTTCTACTCTGGAAATTGGAACAATTGGAGGGTGTTTGAGGGAGGAGGGACATAATCCAAATGGCCATGGATGAGATGAAGAGGGGGTGACTGGTTATGAAATGGTCTCTAACCATTCTAGAAAATAATGACAAAGAGGACCTGGATTTGAGAAATAGTTCTGAAACAGAATCCACACTGCTCAGAAAATTATTGGGTTTGGGGAAGGGCAAAGAGGGATAGATTGAGATTGGCCCTGATGTACAGTTCTGTCTTGACTTTGGCTTATGAATGTTTTCAGTGCCTTGACCTTTGGTCCACAATCAGTCCTGCTAACACCCTTTTATGCTGCCTAGTTCTCATACCCTGGCCTAGTTCCCTTAATTCATTGTTGCTGCCATTCTGGGAGCAGCCACCAAACCCAAGCACTTTTTGCAAAGATAGTAACATATCCCTCTACCACAAAGAGCAGGAAGTTTTAGGATGTTGGATCTGAGATACCATGGAAAGCAAATTTGTTATCTTCCATGGTGCACAAAACATTCTGTCACAGCTAGGACTGATAATAATCCCTTAGTTTCCTAAATTGCTTTACTGCTGTTTTTTTAATTAAGGCCCATTAACTTGTCATATATTGATAACAAGGATGATCCTGAAATAGATGGATAAATTAAAGCTGTCTTTCGTTCCATGCTTTTATATAAATGTGTTAATTACTTTTGTCATTAGGGAGACTGATGGAGGGATGGAGAAATATCAAACGGATTGTTGACAAAGTGTTGGTGTTTGCAGCTGTTAACGCAGTGCGTGTTGGATACAATCCTTCACCCTTTAATTTCACAGCTGGCACTAAGGGGCCAAGCTAGGATTTCTTGTACTAATAGTCCACATCGCAGAGGCTAATGGAAGGCATGGTGGACCTACTATTCTGTTGAAGCAGCTACACACTGGCATGTATAGGAGACCAGATGTGGTGTTCAGATGGGATTTTGTTTTGAAGGCACACAGCTCCCACACTAGTTTTTTAAATAAAATAATTATGGGCTAACATTTAAAGATAGAGAAATATAACATGAAAATCTGGATTTCTAGTTTTTGAAAGAAGTCTGAAGGTCTGACATCCTTGGGCCTGTATTCCTGGGTGGCAGTGTGGGCCATGGAGGGGCTGCTGCTTTAAAGGGCCATGTGCTCAGTGGTTTACCACGCTCCTCACCACTCCCTTTTGCCCCTTGCTCACAGAAACTGAGTGTCAATTGCTATTTGTCATTATACTGTGTGTTTTTATGGTTGTATTAGGGAACAAATGAAAAGCTTTCTGGTGTCTATCTCTATACAAAGCAGAAGAACAAAATGTAGGTCATGCTGCATCAGGGTTTTTCACGAGAATTGAGAGAGAGCATGTATCTGTAAGGAACTGAAGGCTGAAGCTGGTCTGCTGTTTGTACAAAGCTAAGAGCAGTCACTGATGACCCCTGTTAGAGGGAATCTTTGCTTTCTCGTCACATGTGGCTATGCCTAAAGGAGTCTGGAAATGTAGGAAGAGAATTCCAGAAAACAGGTTGGAATGGTACATAATACACTGGGTCAATTTATCAAAGGCTGTTTATTTGTTTTGTTTTTGAATTTTATTTTATCTTTTTAAACAGCAGTTTCTTATTAGTTATCCATTTTATACATATTAGTGTATACACATCAATCCCAATCTCACAATTCATCACACCACCACCACCCCTGCTGCTTTCCCACCTTGGTGTCCATACATCGGTTCTGTACATCTGTGTCTCAATTTCTGCCCTGCAAACTGGTTCATCTGTACCATTTTTTCTAGGTTCCACATATATCCATTAATATACGATATTTGTTTTTCTCTTTCTGACTTACTTCACTCTGTATGACAGTCTCTAGATCCATCCACGTCTCTACATATGACTCAATTTCGTTCCTTTTTATGGCTGAGTAATAGTCCATTGTATATATGTACCACATCATCTTTATCCATTCATCTGTTGATAGGCATTTAGGTTGCTTCCATGTCCTGCCTATTGTAAATAGAGATGCAATGAACATTGGGGTACATGTGTCTTTTTGAATTATGGTTTTCTCTGGGTATATGCCCAGTAGTGGGATTGCTGGGTCATATGGTAGTTCTATTTTTACTTTTTTAAGGAACCTCCATACTGTTCTCCATAATGGCTGTATCAATTTACATTCTTACCAACAGTGCAAGAGGGTTCCCTTTTCTCCACACCCTCTCCAGCATTTGTACTTTGTAGATTTTCTGATGATGCCCATTCTAACTGGTGTGAGGTGATACCTCATTGCAGTTTTGATTTGCTTTTCTCTAATAATTAGTGATGTTGAGAAGCTTTTCATGTGTCTCTTGGTCATCTGTATGTCTTCTTTGGAGAAATGTCTATTAGGTCTTCTGCCCATTTTTGGATTGCGTTTTTTTTTTTTTTAATATTGAGCTGCATGAGCTGTTTATATATTTTGGAGATTAATTCTTTGTTCGTTGATTTGTTTGCAAATATTTTCTCCCATTCTGAGGGTTGTCTTTTCGTCTTGTTTGTAGTTTCCTTTGCTTTGCAAAAGATTTTAAGTTTCATTAGGTCCCATTTGTTTATTTTTGTTTTTATTTCCATTACTGTAGCAGGTGGATCAAAAAAGATCTTGCTGTGATTTATGTCAAAGAGTGTTCTTCCTATGTTTTCCTGTAAGAGTTTTATAGTGTCTGGACTTACATTTAGGTCTCTAATCCATTTTGAGTTTATTTTTGTGTGTGGTATAGGGAGTGTTCTAATTTCTTTCTTTTAAATATAGCTGTCCAGTTTTCCCAGCACCACTTATTGAAGAGACTGTCTTTTCTGGATTGTATATCCTTGCCTCCTTTGTCACAGATTATTTGACCATAGGTTCATGGGTTTATCTCTAGGCTTTCTGTCCTGTTCCATTGATCTATATTTCTGTTTTTGTGCCAGTACCATATTATCTTGATTACTGTTGCTTTGTAGTATAGTCTGAAGTCATGGAATCTGATTCCTCCAGATCCGTTTTTTCCCTCAAGACTGCTTTGGCTATTCGGGGTCTTTGTGTCTCCATACAGATTTTAAGATTTTTTTGTTCTAGTTCTGCAAAAAATGCCATTGGTAATTTGATAGGGATTGCACTGAATCTGTAGATTGCTTTGGGTAGAATAGTCATTTTCACAATATTGATTCTTCCAATCCAAGAACATGGTATATCTCTCCATCTGTTGGTACCATCTTTAATTTCTTTCATCAGTGTCTTATAGTTTTCTGCATGCAGGTCTTCTGTCTCCCTAGGTAGGTTTATTCCTAGGTATTTTATTCTTTATGTTGCAGTGGTAAATGGGGGTGTTTCCTTAATTTCTCTTTCAGATTTTTCATCATTAGTGTATATGAATGCAAGAGATTTCTGTGCATTAATTTTGTATCCTGCAACTTTACCAAATTCATTGTTTCGCTCTAGTAGTTTTCTGGTGGCATCTTTAGGATTCTCTATGTATAGTATCATGTCATCTGCAAACAGTGACAGTTTTACTTCTTCTTTTCCAATTTGTATTCCTTTAATTTCTTTTTCTTCTCTGATTGCCGTGGTTAGGACTTCCAAAACTATGTTGAATAATAGTGGTGAGAGAGGACATCCTTATCTTGTTCCTGATTTTAGAGGAAATGCTTTCAGTTTTTCACCCTTGAGAATGATGTTTGCTGTGGGTTTGTCATATATGGCCTTTATTATGTTGAGGTAGGTTCCCTCTATGCCCACTTTCTGGAGAGTTTTTATCATAAATGAGTGTGGAATTCTGTAGAAAGCCTTTTCTGTGTCTATTGAGGTGATCATATGGTTTTTCTCCTTCAATTTGTTAATATGGTGTATCACATTGATTGATTTGCATGTATTGAAGAATCCTTGCATCCCTGGGAAAAATCCCACTTGATCATGGTATATGATCCTTTTAATGTGTTGTTGGATTCTGTTTGCTAGTATTTTGTTGAGGATTTTTGCATCTATATTCATCAGTGATATTGGTCTGTAATTTTCTTTTTTTTAAGTATGTTTGTCTGGTTTTGGTATCAGGGTGATGGTGGCTTCATAGAATGAGTTTGGGAGTGTTCCTTCCTCTGAAATTTTTTGGAAGAGTTTGAGAAGGATGGGTGTTAGCTCTTCTCTAAATGTTTGATAGAATTCACCTGTGAAGCCATCTGGTCCTGGACTTTTGTTTGTTGGAAGATTTTTTTTTTAACATCTTTATTGGAGTATAATTGCTTTACAATTGCTTTACAATGGTGTGTTAGTTTCTGCTTTATAACAAAGTGAATCAGTTATACATACAAATATGTTCCCATATGTCTTTCCTCTTGCGTCTCCCTCCCTCCCACACTCCCTATCCCACCCCTCTAGGTGGTCACAAACCACCTAGTTGATCTGTTGGAAGATTTTTAATCATAGTTTCAATTTCATTACTTGTGATTGGTCTATTCATATTTTCTGTTTCTTCCTGGTTCAGTCTTGGAATGTTATACCTTTCTAAGAATTTTTCCATTTCTTCCAGGTTGTCCATTTTATTGGTATAGAGTTACTTGTAGTAGTCTCTTAGGATGCTCTGTATTTCTGTGGTGTCTGTTGTAACTTCTCCTTTTTCATTTCTAATTTTATTGATTTGAGTCCTCTCCCTCTTTTTCTTGATGAGTCTGGCTAATGGTTTATCAATTTTGTTTATCTTCTCAAAGAATCAGCTTTTAGTTTTATTGATTTTTGCTCTTGTCTTCTTTTGTTTCTATTTCATTTATTTCTGCTCTGATCTTTATGATTTCTTTTCTTCTACTAACTTTGGGTTTTGTTTGTTCTTCTTTCTCTAGTTCCTTTAGGTGTAAAGTTAGGTTGTTTATTTGAGATGTTTGTTGCTTCTTGAGTTAGGATTGTATTGCTATATACTTCCCTCTGAGAACTGCTTTTGCTGCATCCCATAGGTTTTGGATTGTCATGTTTTTATTGTCATTTGTCTCTAGGTATTTTTTAATTTCCTCTTTGATTTCTTCAGTGATCTCTTGGTTATTTAGTAACATATTGTTTAGCCTGCATGTGTTCGTGTTTTTTACGTTTTTTTCCCTGTAATTGATTTCTAAACTCATAGCGTTGTGGTCAGAAAAGATGCTTGATATAATTTCAATTTTCTTAAATTTCCTGAGGCTTGATTTGTGACCCAAGATTTGAACTATCCTGAAGAATATTCCATGCACACTTGAGAAGAAAGTGTAATCTGCTGATTTTGGATGGAATGTCCTATAAATATCAATTAAATTTATCTGGTCTATTGTGTCATTTAAAGCTTGTGTTTCCTTATTAATTTTCTGTTTGGATGATCTGTCCATTGGTGTAAGTGAGGAGTTAAAGTCCCCCACTATCATTGTGTTACTGTTGATGTCCTCTTTTATAGCTGTTAGCAGTTGCCTTATGTATTGAGGTGCTCCTATGTTGGGTGCATATATATTTATATTTGTTATATCTTCTTCTTGGATTGATCCCTTGATCATTACGTAGTGTCCTTCCTTGTGTCTTGTAACATTCTTTATTTTAAAGTCTATTTTATCTGATATGAGTATTGCTACTCCAGCTTTCTTTTGATTTCCATTTGCATGGAATATCTTATTCCATCCCCTTACTTTCAGTCTGTATGTGTCCCTAGGTCTGAAGTGGGTCTCTTGTAGACAGCATATATATGGGTCTTGTTTTTGTATCCATTCAGCAAGCCTGTGTCTTTTGGTTGGAGCATTTAATCCATTCACGTGTAAGGTAATTATCGATATGTATGTTCCTATTACCATTTTCTTAATCGTTTTGGGTTTGTTTTTGTAGGTTCTTTTCTTCTCTTATGTTTCCCACTTAGATAAGTTCCTTTAGCATTTGTTGTAGAGCTGGTTCGATGGTGCTGAATTCTCTTAGCTTTTGCTTGTCTGTAAAGCTTTTGAGTTCTCCATCGAATCTGAATGAAATCCTTGCTGGGTAGAGTAATCTTGGTTGCAGGTTCTTCCCTTTCATCACTTTAAGTATACCATGCCACTCCCTACTGGCTTGTAGGGTTTCTGCTGAGAAATCAGCTGTTAACCTTATGGGAGTTCCCTTGTATGTTTTTTGTCCTTTTTCCCTTGCTGCTTTCAATAATTTTTCTTTGTTTTTAATTTTTGCCAATTTGATTGCTATGTGTCTCGGTGTGTTTCTCCTTGGGTTTATCCTGTATGGGACTCTCTGAGCTTCCTGGACTTGGGTTGTTATTTCCTTTCCCATGTTAGGGAAGTTTTCAACTATGATCTCTTCAAATATTTTCTTGGGTCCTTTCTCTGTCTCTTCTCCTTTTGGGACCCCTATAATGCAAATGTTGTTGCATTTAATGTTGTCCCAGAGGTCTCTTATGCTGTCTTCATTTCTTTTCATTCTTTTTTCTTTATTCTATTTCGCAGCAGTGAATTCCACCATTCTGTCTTCCAGGTCACTTACCCATTCTTCTGCCTCAGTTATTCTGTTATTTGTTCCTTCTAGTGTATTTTTCATTTCAGTTATTGTATTGTTCAACTCTGTTTGTTCTTTGATTCTTCTAGGTCTTTGTTAAACATTTCTTGCATCATCTCGATCTTTGCCTCCATTCTTTTTCTGAGGTCCTGGATCATCTTCACTATCATTATTCTGAATTCTTTTTCTGGAAGATTGCCTACCTCCACTTCATTTAGTTGTTTTTCTGGGTTTTCATCTTCTTCCTTCATCTGGTACATATTCCTCTGCCTTTTCGTCTTGTCTATCTTTCTGGGAATGTGTTTTTTTTCCGCAGGCTGCAGGATTGTAGTTCTTCTTGCTTCTGCTGTCTGCCCTCTGGTGGATGAGGCTATGTAAGAGGCTTGCGCAAGTTTCCTGATGGGAGGCACTGGTGGTGGGTAGAGGTGTCTGTTGCTCTGGTGGGCAGAGCTCCGTAAAACTTTAATCTGCTTGTCTGCTGATGGGTGCTGGGTTCCTTCCCTGTTGTTTGTTTGGCCTGAGGCAACCCAACACTGGAGCCTACAAGGCTGTTTGGTGGGCTAATGGTGGACTTTGGGAGGGTGCTCGCAAGGAGTACTTCCCAGAACTTCCACTGCCAGTCTCCTCATCCTCATGGTGAGACACAGCCACTCCCCATCTCTGCAGGAGACCCTCCAACACTAGCAGGTAGGTCTGATTCAGTCTCCTACTGGGTCACTGCTCCTTCCCCTGGGTCCTGATGCGCACACTACTTTGTGTTGCCCTCCAAGAGTGGAGTCTATGTTTCCCTGAGTCCTGTCAACATCCTGCAATCAAATCCCACTAGCCTTCAAAGTCTGATTCTGTAGGAATTCCTCCTCCCGTTGCTGGACCCCAAGTGTGGGAAGCCTGATGTGGGACTCAGAACCTTCACTCCAGTGGGTGGACTTCTGTGGTATAAGTGTTCTCCAGTTTGTGAGTCACCCAGCCAGCAGTTATGGGATTTGATTTTATTGTGATTGCACCCCTCCTACTGTCTCATTGTGGCTTCTCCTTTGTCTTTGGATGTGGGGTATCTTTTTTGGTGAGTTCCAGTGTCTTCCTGTCAATGGTTGTCTGTTTATTTGTTTATTGGGTATTTATTTTGTGCCTGTAGGTGAGCAGGCCATAGTTCCTGACCCCACCCACTATGTAAAACTGGAAACAGCCATTACTTTATAAAGCCAAGCAGGGAGGTAAGGGGCATCCAGCATGACAAATGTCTGGGCCAGAAAATAAGTGTTTCTGGGGGAAAGCTCAAGAGGGTCTCCCTTTGCCTGGAAAATCCAAGAAGACTATTTGGAGGTGACAGGATGAGAAGCTGTCTTTCCTGCTCTGAAGGGCCCTTTGCCTCAGTTTATGTATCTGGATGGTGGGTGTTACCTCTGGGCCAACTGCTCCCATGTTTACAAATGAGCTGCTCATTCCAGTGTCCCAGAGGTACCTTTTAAAAGCCCTGGGCATTGGGATCTTGCTGGCTGTGGAGAGTATGACAGGAAACTCACAAGGTGGTGTGATGGGCAGTAGGTGGGTGTGAGGAGCTCAGGCACTGCCACCTTCCTGCTTCCACAGGGCACTCTACAGACCTTGGCCATGCCTCATAAAGGATCGTAGGACAGGATTGTTTCCTGTCTCAGGCTTTGTTTATGGAGGCCTCCGGCCTAGCCAGTTGTGTGCTTGCAGAAGCTTCCTGCCAATTCTCCATTGTATTTTTGACCCCCCCATCACGTGGACTTATGACCCCTGAGGCTCGTGGGGACGGCACTGTGGGGCTGCCTTCCCTGTCTCTGCTGAGTGACTGGGTGGCCTCCTCCACGGAGTGACCTGGAAGTGCTCCTGCCCACTTGCGCATGGGACTTGCGCTCTAAGCCTCACGTCTGACTCAGGAAAGAAAGGGTTGACTGATGGGAGCCAGCAGCAGTTGTTACAGGCCTAGGCACAGCCTGAAATTTTCATTGCATGTCCCCCCTGCCCAGCAGCTCTGAGGATCAAGAAAATACTGACTGCTTGGCTGAAGGGCAGGGGCAGGACCCAAACACAGGGTGTGGATGTGACTGTTATTAACCAGCTGTGGACCAGCCCTGCATCTGAATTTGTTTCCTCATCTATAAAGTGGAGCCCTGCCATTGTCCAGCTGGCTGATATCACTGAGTTATTGGAGATGTCAACAACAGAATCTTCAGACAGCTTCGTAAATGGCAAAGGACTTATAGACATGAGATGGTTATGATGAGTACAGGAACAGTGATGTCAGGATTTATGTTCTCCCACTAGAAGGGTGCATCAGAAATGGCTTCCTATGAAAATGAGGAACCCAGTGTAGGACTCTTCTCCTTCCAATGTCTGCCTTGCCATTCTCCCTCGTGTCCTCCCAAAGCCTCCCTCTGCCCAGAAGCCTGGCTCTAGCCCACAGTGTGGCCTGAGAGCAAGGACCTTTAGAAAGCACGTGGCTAATGGGACAAGAGGCAACAAGAAGCAAGGCATGTGCCATCCTAGTCTCCTGGGAAAATCTGCTTTTCCTTTGTCTCCAGTCTCTGCCCCACCCTCCAAGCAAACCATGTGATGTGTTATCTTTAGAAGCAGCCCTGTGTGCCCTGTCTTGGGAGGATACTGTGTCCCAGGCTCATTGTTGGGCCATGCTGCCACAAAGATGTCTGGGAGTCAGTGCTCCAGCTTTGGCAAGTGGTTCCCACTGCATTGCTAAAGTTTCCTCCCTACCTCTGATTACCTAACTCATGGTCTAGGTGAGCCAAGGTTTGCGTCACTCTCCCACTGAACTAGCTTGGGTAGGGACATTGCCACTGCATCAACCCTTTCTCCTGGTGCACAGCCCACACTGCTTCATTTCTCAGTGTCACTCTTTGTCCCCAGCTGGTCTGGAGTTTTGGTGTACTCACCTGATCCTCTCCCTTGGGAAGTCTTTCCCTTTACTTTCACATCTGCTGCCCCGATCAGACTCATACTGCTGGGTCAGGAGGCAAGACCTGATGAGACTGTTTATTCTGAGAGTTCCAATTCCAGCTTCTTAATAGGTGGGTGTGTTTCAGCAAGTTACTTAACCTTCTGGGTCTCAGTGTATCAGTTGGGGATAGACTAGATAATAAATAATGCCCCAATCTCCATTTAAAATGATGTAGGTTTATTTTTCAAGTGTGGGTAAGTCCAGTGTAGGTCTGGGGTGGGGATGTGGTAATGTTCCATAAAGCTGTCAAACAGGGACCCAGGGACCGAAACTACTGCCATCTCAGCACAAAGCTCCAGGATTTACCACAGTGTAGTAGGGAAAGAGGGGGGTTGGCAAGCCAAGCACGTGTAGTTAAATGCTTTGATCTGGTTGTGACATAAATCACTTCTGCTCTTCTTTCACTCATCACAACCAGCCATGTGGCAGTGCCTAAATTCAAGGAGTTGGGGATTGCAATTCTTCAGGGACTAGGAAGTAGAGGAGAATCAGATATTAGCGAATATTAATAATGTTTACTGTACTCATTTTCATCTGTATAACAGGAATATATATATGTACTTCATGTACTTGTGAAACGTATGTATTTTCTATTGTTGTTCTTGTTACCATTATACTATGGTCTTAATGACTTTCTAGGATGTATACACTCCAGGCAGTAGTTTCCTAAGTGGTCATCTAGCTCAATTTGTCAGGAAGAACATGGTGTTTAGAGTGAAACCAGCCTGAGTTTGATTTCTGGTCCTGCCATTTAGTGGCTGTGTGATCTTGAGACATAACCTACCATTTTGTGCCTCAGTTTCCTCATTTATAACTTGAAACTATAAATTCTACCTGCTCATAGAGTTTGGGAAGATTAAAGTAGACCAGGAGAGTGGAACTGGTGGTCTCAGGCCTCACTGATGATGAATGCAAATGTAAACAATTTACTACAAGAGCCTGACTCTCTCCACCACCCATTTCTTCACCAGCTGGCAGCCCAACAGGATACACAACAGGAATCCTGAGAGGGGGCAGTGTCCACACATCTAATCATGGCTGTCGTGAAATTCCCCTCTCACAGCCTCACCCTTGTCCCCATGACTCTGCTGCCCAGGGTAAGTGGCTGTCTGCAACTGCCAACCTGCTCCCAAAGCACCCTGACCCATACCTATGGGCTACTGCCTGCTCCTCTGATGGCCTCCTCCAGCCATCTTGATTCTCATGTCTGCATTTTGGGGAGATGGTCCTCTTAATTCTGCAGTGGACAGTGATTGACAGATCTTTGTATGACAGCCCTCTTTATCCCAAAGCATCTGAGGCAGGCAATGAGGATGGAGTTAGAGAGTGGCCAGGCATAGCCTTTATCATTACCAGCCCCACTGCTCTGTCAAGCCTTGGGAATAGCTGCCTTCTTCCCTGAAGGGCTCCACTGTCTACAATTGAGCCAACCTATTTAGGGAGCCCTGGTCTCTCTGTTATGTCTACATGTTTATGAACTCCAGTGATGACTTGGTTCAGGTCACTCCCACAGGCCTCCTGGTTCCTAGTGTATCAGAAAACGTGCCTGGGAGCATCCTGGGAAGGTGGCCAGTTGTTTAGCCCAGAGTTCATAGCAGGCCTTCACAGGGCCTGTCTATTCTTCCTGGCTTGTCAGAATCTCAACTCTGGCTCAGACAAACACTGTCAAAATGCTTAGCCTTGGGACTTCCCTGGTGGTGCAGTGGTTAAGAATCCACCTGCCAATGCAGGGAGCACGGGTTCGATCTCTGGCCTGGGAAGATCCCACATGCCGCAGAGCAACTAAGCCCACGCACCACAACTACTGAGCTGTGCTCTAGGGCCCGCGAGCCACAACTACTAAAGCCTGTGTGCCTAGAGCCTGTGCTCCACAACAAGAGAAGCCCACACACTGCAACAAAGAGTAGCCCCAACGAAGAGTAGCCCCCACTCGCCGCAACTAGAGAAAGCCCACACAAAGCAACAAAGACCCAACACAGCCCCCCCAAAAATGCTTAGCCTTGTGAAATGTTGAGCACCATGCAGGCCCCACAGATGCTCTGGTAAGTGGTAGACCTCTCTGGTTTGGGCTCTGGGTCAGACACTCTGGGTTTGCATCCTGACTCCACACTTACTAACTGGGAGCCCTAGGACAACCTCATGTCTAGGATGGAGATCATGAAAGTTTCAACATTATAGGGTTGATGAAAAGTCTTTAGAATAATGCTTGCCACAAAATAAGTGCTCAGTAATTGTTAGTTATGATGGTTGTATTCTCTGGTCAGTAAGTTCATCAAATGATGATCTGGCTTAACTTTCTATGACAATCTACTCTGCACAGAACTTGATGTTGTCAATTCCCCTATCCTGATTCCAGGTTTCATTGACAGATGAGGAAATGTGGATTCACGAACACTTGCACTTGACAAAGGGACTCCTGTATCCCTCTCACTCACTCCCAAACCCTTCCCAGGTGATCTTTGTTCTTTCTGATCTCCCAGACCCCACCCTAAACCCTGCTAACAGATGGGGCTCTCAGGACTGTATTACCCTAATTACTGCTGACTTCATCTGTGTCTGGCATTCTTCACTACCATGTCATTAGCTTAGCACGGGGCTGCCATGGGAGAGGCCAGTTATACTTGGTTATTGATCCTTTGCTCCCCTGGGTTGAACTTCAGCTGTGTTCTTGAGGTGTAAAGAATGTAGACTTCCTGCCTCCACCTCTCTCACACCTCACCTTAATCGAGTACATTCACCTTGAATGGACTCCCAAACATTCTTGGAAACTTGGAAGACTCCATTTCTAGTATCTACATAGGGACCATTCCCAAGCCCATATCACCACCTTATGAAATCTTGACCGATCCTGTAATGAATATTTTTTATTCTAATTCCAGCATGTAGGCAAATTCCTTTGGCCTTCTCCAATACAGTGCTTCTTTTCTGGCCAGTTCTACCCATCAGCTGTTAAGTTCTTACTCTGACCTGAAATCTGCCTCTTGTAACAGTCAGAAATCTGATCCATTTATCACAGGCTGTTCTTCTAGGCCTGGACCTCTTCTCTGGGTACATGACCCCTCCTTGCCTGGGTGGTGGTGGTGGGGCATATTTTTGTTTAAGAAATGCTGCCTTAGATTCTCTTCTACTCTGAGGCTTGTCTTCTACAGGGTAAACCTGCTGAACTTCTTCAGTCATTCCTAGGATGCAGGGTTAGGGGTTTGGCCCTTTCCCCATCCTGGTCCGCAGCATGTATTTGTACTCCCTCTGAAAGGGGTTGCCCAGCACTGCAGGGGGTTGTCCTTAGAAATTTTTACATTTGAAAGGAAGATCTCTGCAAAGGGTAGTTGCCAGGAAGGAAAAGTAATCCAAATAAATAACTCTGATGGTGGGAGCTCAGGCACCCTTGGGAACATGGGGATACTCTTGGTGTCCCTCAAATTATATCAGGAAGGGGGCATCCTGTCCACCCAAACGTAAGCAGGTTGAGAGATCACAGACATGTTGTATGTCTTGTCTGAATGCTGCAATTGCCTCCCCTCTAGGAGTCTATGAATTTGAAATAGAATTGTTATCTTTTATTCAGAGCCTTGGGGGAAAGCTACTTGCCTCCTTTTTGATGTTCCCTTGCATTCTTGGGAAGATTCCGTCCTTGTAGTTTGGGTGTATACTTTATAAGTAACAGTGAACTGGGGTCTGTGAGGGGAAGGGAAGGGACCCTCACATGCTTTGAGTGAGGTATATATATATATACTGTGTTCATTGTCTTTGAAAAAACTTCTCTTACCTGATTATCAGTGCCAGCAGTTTCACCATTAAAAATTGTACCTTCAGCTAACAGTGGGAGACCTTGGACTAAGGCCTTTTCGTTTCCCAGTGTCATTTACTTGTCTGTAAAATGATGAAGCCAGACCAGATGAGCTCTGTGATGTTTTTGTACTCTGATATTTCAGTATTAATTTCTTTGACTTTTAGTCTAAAGAATCCTATAAAAATTGCCACTCCCTAAGGAGGACAGTTCAAGTTTTCACCTACTTCTATGTATAATTGTTTTCAATCCTTTCCCCTGCGTGTACTTATATGTGTGAGTGTGCATATATGTCAGTCTGTGTGTATGTGTAGTATATGTAAATGTGTGCCTTTGTGTACATGTGTCTATGCATGCATGTGTATGTTGTTTGTGTGAGTCCATATGTATGCGTGGTGTGTGTGTGTGTGTGTATGTGAGTGTGTGTTTATTCTTCCTGAGCTGACTTTCCTTTCATTCCAGCCCATCAGTCACCCCAGGCAGCTGGGGAAGGGGTGGGGGCCATGGCAGGGGGTAGGTTGCTCCCCTCAGCTGGTCCCTGCTGACTGGGATGACACATCCAACCTGCGACATTCCTGCACCCCAGCATGACCTGTGCCCCTCTGCCAGCCTATGCACTGTCTTCCCTCCTCCTTCTGCTCCTCTTTCTCCCCCTACCCCTGACCCTTTGGCTACTTCCCAAGGCAGCACCACACCAAGGAGGGTGAGCAAGCTGCTTCCTGCTTGGAGGGGAACTGGATGCCGAACTGGGGAGCCCTGGGGAAGCACAAATGAGCACAGAGTGCTCCTTACTACAGGCAGAAGAACAGTGATTACCCCACCCTCCAGATGCCAGGTGAGGAGGTCTCCCCCAGGCACCAGCTGTGTGTGAGAGAGTGTACATGCTCCCCACCCTGGGGCAGAGCCACATAATGATTTTTGTGGGCTGAGACACTTGGCCTTCATGGGTCCCTTTCTCCATAAAAAATATTCCAAATTATACTTTATGACTGAATTCAGATAAAGATGAATATAATCTAGGCTGGGTCATTATTATATATTTATTATTATTGCATTCACTTTTTCCCTCTGATTTTAGAAGAAAATTAAAATATTCTTATAAGCGCAAAAAGTCCACTGGCCTTAGGCCCTGTGCGTGCTGTGGAGAGGTAGGCCCTGCCCGGGAGGGCTTCTACCACCAGCGTCCCTTCCAGCCCTGCAGTCTAAGGTTTCTCTTTTCCTCCCACCCCCAGTGTCCACCTATGGCTCAGAGACTTGTGGGTTTACTTCTTCTTACCTGTTTTCCTGCATCTGCCCCTATCTCTAGTGGGCTTCACACCTGGCCCCATTCCCATCACTTCCCTCAGCCAGCTCAGCTCTTCCAGCACTAGGAACTGCTCTGTGTGCTCCAGGGCCTGCAGGGCCCTGCAGGCACTAAGTCAAAGCTAAGAGAAGTGGTTCTTCCTTTTTCTCCAGTATCAAAATTTCCACTCATTTATTCATTGCCCCTGGATTAAGTACCACCATGTAGGAGTCAGTGTGGCCTCCTGGTTAGGGCTCCACCCCTCGGCTGTATGGCTCTGAAGCTGACTTCAGGACTCTCTGTTGCACAGTCTTGGGCAAGTTCTTCACTCTGTCTATCCCCAGGTTTTTCACTGGTAAATGAGAATAGTTGCAAGTCTCTTGCAGGCCTGTTGTGGAGATGAACAGAGTGCTTAGAATGCAATAACTGCCAGATGTAGCAAATAAAAATATAGGATGCCCAGTTAAATTTGAAAAATTGCTCTCTCTGATGAATTTTTGTAATTTGTTGAAATAATAAAGCTGAATGCAGACATTCAGGGCATCTTGACAAAGTCAATACAGTATGCAGGACGAAAATCATTAGATATGGAACATGTCCTGTATAGACAGGATGCCTGGAAACCTTATGGGTTCTATAATGATGACCAAAGGGCAGGTGGAAGGGACCCAACTGTAGGAGACTGTGATACCAAGGACATCTGCCCGCATCAACCAGTGACCTACAGTTTCTGTTAAGGCAGAAATCCACATAGAACACTGGACGAGGAGTCAGGAGCATTGGATTTTATTTTTATCACAGCATAATTTCATCGCACCTTTTCTGTTCTTTTTTATAAAATTGAGGTATAGTTGATGTACAGTATTATATGTTTCAGGTGTACAACATAGTGATTCACAATTTTTAAACGTTATAATCCACTTATGGTTATTATAAAATATTGCTATGTTCCCTGTGTTGCCCAATATATCCTTGTAGCTTATTTTATACATGGTAGTTTGTACCTCTTAATCCCCTACCCCAGTCTTGCCCCTCTCCCCTTTTCTCTCCCCACTGGTAACCACTAGTTTGTTCTCTATATCTGTGAGTCTGCTTCTTTTTTGTTATATTCATTAGTTTTATTTTTTAGATTCCACATATAAGTGATATCATATGGTATTTGTCTATCTCTGTCTGACTTATTTCACTAAGCATAATACCCTCCAAATCCATCCATGTTGTTGCAAATGGCAAAACTTCATTCTTTTATATGGCTGAGTACTATTCCATTGTGTATATATACCATATCTTCTTTATCCATTCATCTGTTGATAGACCCTTAGGTTGCTTCCATATCTTATAAATAGAGCTGCTATGAACATTGGGGTTTATGTATCTTTTTGAATTAGTGTTTTCATTTTCTTCAGATAAATACCCAGGAGTGGAATTGCTGGGCCATATGGTTTTGTTTTTAGTTTTTGAGAAACCTCCATACTGTTTTCCACAGTGGCTGCACTTAAGTTGCTATCCACTGTACCTTTGAGTCTAAGCGTCTGTGTTTAGTTAACCATTTTTCTGTCATTGGCTATGTAGGTTGTTTCCCTTATAAATTATGAAGTTTTAAATGATAGTGGTCCTTGGCAATACAGCCCATTTCCCTCATTTTGTGTGGAAGCTGAGGGTCTGAGGGATCATGTAGCCAGGCAATCCCGATGGCCAAGCCCTTGTCCACAGCACCTCTTACCCAAACCACTTCCTCCTCCATTGATAGTCCCATGGGTGTGTTGTTTATTTCCATTCAGAACTCTGTGGGTTTTTGTTCTCTGTCAAATGACTCACTTGCCCTCGTCCTCAGTCCTGTAAATGTTTGATGCTTGAGTTTAGTAGAGACCTTGGGAGCAGGAAACTCTGGGACTCAAACTTCTCATCAGGGAGGCCCAGAGGATTTGGGCAGGAAAAGTCTCCTCTCTGCTTAAAGATAGTTAAATGATTTGTAAAGTAAATTGTTTTTTGTTCCTTTGGGTTGAATACATGGGTTGTAAATAAGGAGAAGCTAGATAGATGACTTCCGATTCCATTCATCATTCCTGTTGCAAAATTGAGAGCACTCAAATTCTTCCCATGGCTGCCTATCTCTTAAATAGATCTTGCACTGTGGCTGAAACCTATGGTTGAAATACGTGCTCAAGGGCCCTTTACTCTTTATGTAAAAAGTGTTTTTCAGAGACCGTGTCAAGAATATATGACTTGTTTGGAAACTTGAATTATTCAAGGACTATTTACTGGCATTTCAAGTTTCTTTTTTTCCCCTGTTTTTTCTCTGCATTTCCCTTCCCCCTTTTGTTTTTCTCCCTCCTTCTTATTTTTAAGAACATTCTTGCAGGTCACCATGGCCACATGGCTTCCCCTGGGAGGATTCTTCCCTGAGCTTGGCCTGCCATGTAGCTTGGGGGCGTTCAGGGCACAGTCCCTGCCTCAGAGCCAGCCCTGGACTGGTCCTCACATGGCTCAGTTTTATCGCACAGTCACTGGGCTGAAGAGCTTGGGCAGAACTGCTGCAGCCCTTGGAACAGAAGTCAGTGAAGGATGAGGTGCTCATGACATCCTGACATTGTGGAAGAAGAACCAGTCATTTGCATCTTGCTCAATTCAAAAGCAGAACCAGTAGTCCTAGGGGCAGTGAGCTTTGGGTTCCTTCACTGTTCCTGGAAGGAAGGCATGCCGGGGCATTAGTTTCTCAGGGTCCTTGGGCTGGAGGAAGACAGACTGGGTGTAGTACCTGAGCCACCTGGGGTCGGGGGCAGTGGACAGGAAGGACTGGTGCAGAGGTGTCTGGTTCTTATTCATCTCGCAGGGGCCAAAGACAAGCCCAAATTTTAGTCATCAGCCCAGCAAAGGCAGGCCTGCTCTGTCCCATCATGTCAGGGGAAGGGGCAATGAGGTAGTCCCTGCTGGGATGCAGTTAAAGAGAGCTACACCTGAAATAATTCTCTACTCCAAAGTGGAACTGTGGTGACGACAACAACAATAACTGTATTGGAAGAAAACAACTAAAACATTTAAGTAATGTCTTGGAAAGGGACAGGGAGAATTATAATTATGAGCTAGCTGGTTTGCTTCATTCTTCTTGGGTGGCAATTCCTGTACTACCTCTCAGTTACTGTTGACACAGAGGAAAAGGAGATCCTCAGAAAAAGGCCAGTCTCTGTGTGTGTATGTGTGTGTGTGTGTGTGTGTGTGTGTGTGTGTGTGTGTGTGTATAGGGGGCATGGTCTGGGGCAGCAAAGGAGACTTAACTAGCAGTGCATATCAGCTAGTGGATTTTTATGGTATCATGGGTCACCTCCAAGCATGAGTCTGCCTCATTTACAAAAACAAAACAAAACAAAACAAAAGGCCTAGGAAACCCAGCCAATCAGCAAATTGTTTTTTGATTATATGTCATGTGTGAGACTCTCTACTAGGCACTGGTGAGGCACGGATGGTAGAAAGAGATAAAGGAAGAGACAAACTCCCTGCAGCTCAGTCCTCTCTGAAGCAGTTTTCCTCTCGAGGCTGTTCAGACTCATGATAATTTTGATCCAGAGGTGCTCAAGGCTGAGAGTTCCAAGAGAGGAGAGTTGCCTATGTGCAGGGCTGCCGGGGTATGTGGGACAAGCCTGTGCTGGCTGAATGGGACAGAGATCCAGGGGTAAAAGGCAGGTCATTGTTTCATAAACTAGAAAGTCTAGAGAGAGAGTTTGCTTCAGGCAGGGAAGACACGGCGGCTCCAAAATCTCATCAAGAATCTGCCTTTTCCCATCTTGGCTCTGCTTTCTAGACTAGGGGTGGAACAGGTGGGGATAATAGGGAAGAAAGAAAGGAAGAAGTAACATCGATTGTCACAGTAATGCTGTGTGACAACCACCCCAACCCTCAGTGACTTAAAATAGCAACCATTTATTCTCGCTTATCTGCAGGTTGGCTGAGAATTGGCCAATCAAGTTGGGGCCAGGTTAGGTCCAGGCCTGTTCCTTGTTCTCATCTTTCTTGAACCAGCAGGCTAGCTGCGGAATGTTCTCATGGTGATATCAGAAACATAAGAGCCCAACCATGCAACATGTTTCAAGTCACAAGCCCTTGCTTGTGTCACATCTGCTAATGTCCCATTGGCAAGTCAATGGCCAAGCCCAAAGTCAAGGGGAAAAAAAGGGCACTCTGCTTCTAGTGGGAAGAACTGAAAAGTCACCATATTCCTTGAATACAGGGAAAGATAAAGAATTGGGAACAATATAGTCTGTCACTAAAGGGGTGAAAAATTATGGGTTATTTATTTTTCAAAATTTTTTTCTCTTTAGTGGGATTAATCAGAGTTCTTCTTTCCTTTTAACATTGTAATTTTATCTTTAATTTTATTTTTAATTACAAAATATTATAAGAAATATACATAATATAATACAGTATGATATAATATACTCTAAATATAGCAGATCACTGTGTACCAAACATTCCGATTTTACAGATGTTAGATTTTGCTTTATTTTATTTTTGTTTATTTAAAAAAATGTTTGATTACCTACCAAGTTTAGATTTATTTCTTTAAAATTTTTTTTCTTTCTTTTTTTTTTAATTGAAGTATAGATGATTTACAATATTGGGTTAGTTTCAGGTGTACAGCAAAGTGATCCAGTTATATATATATCTATATGTGTATGTATGTATATTCTTTTCCAGATTCTTTTCCATTATAGGTTATTACAAGATATTGAATATAGTTCCCTGTGCTATACAGTAGGTCCTTGTTGTTTATCTATTTTATATATAATAGTGTGTATCTGTTAATCCCATACTCCTAATTTATCCCTCCCCCTGCTTTCCCCTTTGGTAACCATAAGTTTTCTATGCCCATGAGTCTGTTTCTGTTTTGTAAATAAGTTCATTTGCATTATTTTTTAGATTCCACATATAAGTAATATCATATATTTGTCTTTCTCTGACTTACTTAATATGATAATCTCTAGGTACATCCATATTGCTGCAAATGTCAATATTTCATTCTTTTTTGTGGCTGAGTAATATTCCATTGTGTGTGTGTGTATGTGTGTGTGTGTATATATATATATATATATATATATATATATATATATATATATGTATATATCGCATCTTCTTTATCCATTAATCTGTCGATGGACATTTAGGTTGTTTCTGTGTCTTGGCTATTATAAAGAGTGCTGCTATGGTCTAGATTAGCTCAAGATGGTGGAGAAGAAGGATGTGAGCTCACACCCTTCTTACAAAATCATGAAAATCACAACTAACTGCTGAACAACCATCGACAAAAAAATGCTGGAACCTACCAAAAAAGGATACCCTACATCCAAAGACAAAGAGGAGGCCCCAGTGAGGTGGTAGGAGGGGCTCAGTCATAATGAACTCAAATCCCATACCTGCTGGGTGGGCGACCCACAAACTGGAAAACAATTATACCACAGAAGTTATCCCATAGAAGTAAAAGTTCTGAGCCCCATGTCAGGCTTCCCAACCTGGTGGTCCAGCAATGGGAGGAGGAGTCCCCAGAGAATCTAGCTTTAAAGGCTAGTGGAGCTTGATTGCAGGACTTCCACAGGCCTGGGGGAAACAGAGACTCTACTCTTGGAGGCCGCACACAAAGTCTTGTGTGCACCAGGACCCAGAGGAATAAAGAAGTGACCCCATAAGAGACTGGGCCAGATCTACCTGCTAGTATTGAAGGGTCTCCTATGGAGGTGGGGGGCAGCTGGGGCTCACGGCAGTGACAAGGACACTGACAACAGCAGTTCTGGGAAGTACCCATTGGAGTGAGCCCTCCTGGAGGCCACCATTAGCCCCCCCAAACTGCCTGTAGGCTCCAGCGCTGGGTCACCTCAGGCCAAAAAACCAACCATCAACAGACAAATGGATTAAAGTTTTACTGAGTGTGGCCCTGCCCACCAGAGGGACAAGACCCACCTCCACCTACCACCAGTCTTTCCCATTAGGAAGTTTGCATAAGCCTCTTAGATAGCCTCATCCACCAGATGGCAGACAGCAGAAGCAAGAACTACAGTCCTGCAGCCTGTGGAATAGAACACACAATCACAGAAAATTAGACAAAATGAAATAGCAAAGATACATGTCCCAGAAGAAGGAACAAGTTAAAACCCCAGAAAAACAATTTAGTAAGGTGGAGATAGGCAAGCTTCTGGAAAAAGAATTCAGAATAATGGTAACGAAGATGATCCAAGATCTTGTAAAAAGAATAGAGACAAGGATTGAGAAGATACTAGAAATGTTTAACAAAGACCTAGAAGAACTAAAGAACAAACAAACAGAGATGAACAATACAATAACTGAAATGAAAAATACACTAGAAGGAATCAGTAGCAGAGTAACTGAGGCAGAAGAATGGATAAGTGACCTGGAAGACAGAATGGTGAAAATCACTCCCATGGAACAGAATACAGAAAAAAGAATGAAAAGAAATGAAGACAGTCTAAGAGACCTCTGGTACAACATTAAAGCACCAACATTTGCATTATAGGGGTCCCAGAAGGAGAAGAGAGAGAGAAAGGACCTGAGAAAATATCTGAAGAGATAATTGCTGAAAACTTCACTAGCATGGGAAAAGAAACAGTCATCCAATTCCAGGAAGCACAGAGAGCCCCAGGCAGGATAAACCCAAGGAGGAACATTCTGAGACACATAATAATCAAACTGACAAAAATTAAAGACAAAGAATATTAAAAGCAGCAAGGGAAAAATGACAAATAACATACAAGGGAAGTCCCATAAGGTTATCAGCTGATTTTTCAGCAGAAACTCTGCAGGCCAGAAGAGAGTGACATGCTATATTTCCAGTTATGAAAGGGAAGAACCTACAGCCAAGAATACTCTACCAGGAAGGCTCTCATTCAGATTGTAGATTTTTTTTGGTTGAGGACCATTTTTAAAGTTTTTATTGAATTTGTCACAGTATTGCTCCTGTTTTTATGTTTTGGTTTTTTGGCTGCAAGGCATGTGGGATCTTAGCTCCATGACCAGGGATCACACCCACACCTCCTGCACTAGAAGGCAAAGTCTTAACCACTGGACCACCAGGGAAGTCTCTCTCATTCAGATTTGATGGAGAAATCAAAAGCTTCACAGACAAGCAAAAGCTAAGAGAGTTCAGCACCACCAGACCAGCTTTGCAACAAATGCTGAAGGAACTTCTCTAGGTAGGAAAGAGACCAGCAACTTAAAACAGCCTTGTATATATATAGACTGCTCTATCAAAACCTCATAGGAGCAGCAACCCCCAAAACTACAATAGATACACACACACACACACACACACACACACACACACACACAAAGAAGAAGAAGAAAAAGAAGAAAAGAAAAAATAAACCAAACACAAAACTAAAGATGGTCATCAAACCACAAGAGAAGAGAACAAGTGAGGAAGGGAAGAAAAAAGACCTACAAAAACAAACCCAAAACAATTAAGAAAATGGCAGTAAGAACTTACATGTTGATAATTACCTTAAATGTAAATGGATTAAATGCTCCAACAAAAAGACATAGACTGGCTGAATGGATACAAAAGCAAGACCAATATATATGCTACAAGAGAACCAATTCATACCTAAGGACACATACAGACTGAAAGTGAGGGGATGGAAGAAGGTATTCTATGCAAATGGAGATCAGTAGAAACCTGGAGTAGCAATACTCACATCAGATAACATAGACTTTAAAATAAAGACTGTGACAAGAGGCAAAGAAGGACAGTACGTAATGATCAAGGGATCAATCCAAGAAGATATAAAAATTGTAAATATATATGTACCCAACATAAGAGCACCTCAATATATAAGGCAAATACTGGCAGCCATAAAGGGAGAAACTGACTGTAACACACTAATAGTAGGGGACTTTAACACCCACTTTCATCAAGGAACAGATCATTCAGACAGAAAATCAATAAGGAAACACAGGCCATCAATGACACGTTAGACCAAATGGACTTAATTCATATTTATAGAGCATTCCATCAAAAAGCAGCAGAATACACATTCTTCTTATGTGCACATAGGACATTCTCCAAGACTGACCACATGCTTGATATAATTTCAGTTTTTAATTAAACTATATCAAGCATATCAAGCATTTTTTCCAACCACAGCACCATGAGATTAGAAATCAACTACAAGAAAAAAACTGTAAAAAACACAAACACATGGAGTCTAAACAATATGCTATTAAGCAACCAGTGGATCATTGAAGAAATCAAAGAGGAAATAAAAAAATACCTGGAGAAAAATGACAACAAAAACATGACAACTCAAAACCTATGAGACACAGCAAAAGCAGTTCTAAGTGGGAAGTTTATAGCAATACAATTTTACCTCAGGAAACAAGAAAAATCTCAAATAAAAAACCTAACCTTACACCTAAAGTAACTAGAGAAAGAAGAACAAACAAAACCTAAAGTTAGTAGAAGGAAAGAGATCATGAAGATCAGGGCAGAAATAAATGAAACAGAGACAAAGAAAACAATAGCAAAGATCAATGAAACTAAAAGCTGGTTCTTTGAGAAGATAAACAAAACTGATAAACCTTTAGCCAGACTCATCAAGAAAAAAAAGGGAGAGGACTTAAATCAATAAAATTAGAAATGAAAAAGAAGAAGTTACAATGGACACCACAGAAATACAAAGGAACATAAGAGATTACTACAAGCAACCGTATGCCAATAAAACGGACTACCTGGAAGAAATGGACAAATTCTTAGAAAGGTATAATCTTCTGAGACAGAACCAAGAAGAAATAGAAAATATGAACAGACCAATCACAAGTACTGAAATTGAACCTGTAATTTAAAAACTCCCAACAAACAAAAGTCCAGGACCAGATAGCTTCACAGGTGAATTCTATCAAATATTTAGAGAAGAGCTAACACCTATTCTTCTGAAACTGTTCCAAAAAATTGCAGAGGAAGGAACACTCCCAAACTCATTCTATGAGGCCACCATCACCCTGATACAAAAACCAGACAAAGACACCACCACAAAACAAAGAAATTTACAGGCCAGTATCACTGTTGAACATAGATGCAAAAATCTTCAACAAAATACTAGCAATCTGAATCCAACAATATATTAAAAGGATCATACACCATAAGCAAGTAAGATTGATCCCAGGGATACAAGGATTTTTCAATATCTGCAAATCAGTCAGTGTGATACACTACATTAACAAACTGAAGAATAAAAATTACCCGATCATCTCAATACATGCAGAAAAAGCTTTTCACAAAATTCAATACCCATTTATGATAAAAACTCTCCAGAAAGTGGCCATAGAGGGAACACACCTCAACATAATAAAGGTCATATACGACAAACCTACAGCTAACAGTATACTCAATGGTGAGAAGCTAAAAGCATTTCCTCTAAGATCAGGGACAAGACAAGGATGTCCACTCTTGCCACTTTTATTCAACATAGTTTTGGAAGTCCTAGTTACAGCAATCAGAGAAGAAAAATAAATAAAAGGAATCCAAATGGGAAGAGAAGTTAAACTGTCACTTCTTGCAGATGACATGATACTATGCAAAGAAAATCCTAAAGATGCTATCAGAAAACTACTAGAGCTCACCAATGAGTGTGGTAAAGTTGCAGGTTACAAAATTAAAGCACAGAAATCTGTTGCATTTCTATACACTAAAAATGAAAGGTCAGAAAGAGAAATGAAGGAAACAATCCCATTTACCACTGCATCATAAAGAACACAATACCTGGGAATAAACCTACCTAAGAAGACGAAAGACCTGTACTCTGAAAACTCTAAGATGTTGATGAAAGAAATCAAAGGTGACACAAACAGATGGAAAGATACACCATGTTCTTGGATTGGAAGAATCAATATTGTCAAAATGACTATACTAGTCAAGGCAATCTTGAGTCAATGCAATACCTATCAAATTACCAATGGCATTTTTCACAGAACTAAAACAAAAAGTCTTAAAATTTGTATGGAGACACAAAAGACCCCCAATTAGCCAAGGTAATCTTGAGAAAGAAGAATGGGGCTGGAGGAATCAGGCTCCTTGACTTCAGACTATAATACAAAGCTATAGTCATCAAAAGAGTATGGTGCTGGCACAAAAATAGAAATATAGATCAGTGGGCAGGACAGAAAGCCCAGAAATAAACCCACGCACCTATGGTCAATTAATCTACAACAAAGGAGGCAAGACTATACATTGGTGAAAAGACAGTTTCTTAAATAAGTGGTGCTGGGAAAACTGGACAGCCACATATAAAAAATGAAATCGGAACATTCTTTAACACCATACACAAAAATAAACTCAAAATGGATTAAAGACCTAAATGTGAGAAGTGACACTATAAACATCTTAGAGGAAAACACAGGCAGAAACCTCTCTGACATAAATCGCAGTAATATCTTTTTTGATCCATCTCCTAGAGTAATGGAAATAAAAACAAAAATAAACGGGACCTAATTAAACTCAAAAGCTTTTGCACAGCGAAGGAACACATAAAGAAATGGAAAGACAACCCTCAGAATGGGAGAAAATATTTGCAAATGATGTGACCGACAAGGGATTAGTGTCCAAACAGCTCATGAAGCTTAACATCATCAAAACAAACAACCCAATCAAAAAATTGGCAGAAGACCTAAATAGACATTTCTCTGAAGAAGACATACAGATGGCCAAGAGGCACCTGAAAAGATGCTCAACATCACTAATTATTAGAGAAATGCAAATCAAAGCTACAATGAAATATCACCTCACACAGTCAGAATGGCTATCATCAAAAAATCCACAAACAATAAATTCGGGAGAGGGTATAGAGAAGGGAACCCTCCTAAACTATTGGTGGGAATGTAAATTGGTGCAGCCACTATGGAGAACAATATGGAGGTTCCTTATGAAACTAAAAATAGAGCTACCATATGATCCTGCAATCTCACTCCTGGGCATATACCTGGAGAAAAACATGGTTCCAAAGGATACATGCACCCCAGTGTTCATTGCAGCACTGTTTACAGTAGTCAGTATATGGAATCAACCTAAATGTCCATCAACAGAAGAATGGATAAAGAAGATGTGGTACATATATACAATGGAATATTGCTCAGCCAATAAAGAGAATGAAATAATGCCATTTTCAGCAACAAGGATGGACCTAGAAATTGTTACTGGGTGAAGTAAATCAGACAGAGGAAGACAAATATCATATGATATCACTTATATGCGGAATCTAAAAAAATGATACAAATGAGCTTTTTTACAAAACAGAATCAGACTCACAGACTTAGAGAATGAACTTATGGTTACCAGGGGGAAGGGTGGGAGGGAGGGATAGTTAGGAGTTTGGGATTGACATGTACACACTGCTATATTTAAAATGGATAACCAACAAGGACCTGCTGTATAGCACAGGGAACTCTACTCAATATTCTGTAATAACCTAATTGGGAAATGAATTTGAAAAAGAATAGATACATGTAAATGTATAACTGAATCACTTTGTTGTACACCTGAAACTAACACAACATCGTTAATCAACTCTACTTCAATATAAAATAAAAAGTTTTAAAAAAAGCATGAAAAAAGAAAAAAAAAAGTGCTGCTCTGAACATTGGGATTTGTGTATTGGGTTGACCAAAATTTATTTGGGTTTTTCCATAACATCTTAAGGAACATATTTTAGAATTAGAGCTTTTATTTTTTCTGTATATATCCCCAGGAGTGGGATTGCTGGATCATATGGTAACTCTATCTTTAGTTTTTAAAGGAACCTCCATACTGTTCTCCATAGTGGCTGCAGCAATTTACATTCCCACCATCAATGTAGGAGGGTTCCCTTTTCTCCACACTCTGGCACTTACTACTTTTTAATGATGGCCATTTTAACCAGTGTGAGGGGATACCTCATTGTAGTTTTAATTTGCATTTCTCTAATAAGTAGCAATGTAGAGCATCCTTTCACGTGCCTCTTGGCCATCTGTATGTCTTCTTTGGAGAAATGTCTATTTAGGTCTTCTGCCCATTTTTTGATTGAGTTGTTTGTTTTTTTAATATTGAGTTATATGAGCTGTTTGTGTATTTTAGAAATTAAGCCCTTGTCAGTCTCATCATTTGCAAATTATTTCTCCCATTCTGTAGGTTGTCTTTTTATTTTGTTTATGAGTTCCCTTGATGTGCAAAAGCTTGAAAGTTTGGTTAAGTCCCATTTGTTTATTTTTGCTTTTATATCTTTTGCCTTGGGAGACTGATATGAGAAAATATTGCTACAATTTATGTCAAAGAATCTTTCACCTATGTTCTCTCCTAGGAGTTTTATGGTGTCTTGTCTTATATTTAAGTCTTTAAGACATTTTGAATTTATTTTTGTGCATGGGGTGAGGGAGTGTTCTAACTTCATTGATTTACATACGGTTGTCCAGCTTTCCCAACACAACTTGCTAAAGAGACTGTTCTCCACTGTATTCTTGCCCCCTTGGTTGAAGATTAATTGACCTGGGTGGGTGGGTTTATTTCTGAGCTCTCTATTCTGTTCCTTGATCTGTATGTCTGCTTTTGTACCAGGACCACACTGTTTTGATTACTGTAGCTTTGCTGTATACTCTGAAGTCTGGGAGTGTTGTGCCTCCAGCTTTATTCTTCTTCCTCAGGATTGCTTTGGCAATTCTGAGTCTTTTGTGGAGTATTTGCTTTATGTTCTCTTTCCACTTCTCCCCCCAAAAATAAGATATTGATTCTACCAGTGGTCTATCCCAATATTCCTCACCTCATTATACCATCCATGTTTTGAAACTTTAACCTGTTTTAATTCCTTTAAACATGCTTTTACTAAATAAAAAAGTTATTGGTGATTTTCACGTGTATCACAGGGTAAATTTTTGCACTAATGCCTCTGGCAGTGAAAAGGCAACTGGCTTTATGACTTTATCAGAAAAGTCCACAAGGGAGCAATATGACCACAGGAAAACAATCTGGGGTCTGGGAGGGAAGTTATTTGTCTTTTCCTTTCTCTCCACCTGCTGTTGTGGCAGCCTCTCTAGGTCTCTCTTTCTCTGCATTTTGGACTTGATGTGTGGCCTGTGAGTGTGTGCACATGGGCCAGTTTCCCCCTGTGGGTGACAGTGTTTTGGGACTCTCCCAGGCTTCCTGTCCCTGCCTCCCAGTCTTCCTGCCATTTCTTGGGTGCCTTGACCTACCCTCTCCCGCCCTTCCTCTGCTTTTTTATCCGCATTTATTCTCTGTCTTGGTCTCACTCCCCTCTCCTCTTTACCTTTCAGCTTCCCTCTCCATCTCTGTCTTTGGTATTTGTTGTGATCAGGCCTGGATTTCTGCTTCCAGTTTGTAAGCTCCACATTAAGTGCCACAGGATTCAGAGGACGGGAAGGCTCCTGCCTGGCCCTGGGGAGGATGGCGTGGCAGAGGAGAATGAATTCTATTTTTCCTTCTCTCAAAAAATCAACACCAAGTAAAAGTCTACACTAAGATTTATTTGTAACTATTTATTAAGTGGTATTAATTGGTTTTGTTTGGAGGCTGAGAATCTTGAATGAGAAAAGGTCCCAGCTCTGTTGTAAAGATTTACTGAATAAGTGTGTGTGTGTGTGTGTGTGTGTGTGTGTGTGTGTTTGAGAGAGAGACAGAGCGTCTATCTCTGTGTCTTGGAGAGCAGAGCCGTAGATGTGCATGTGTTCATGTCTCTGGGTGAGTATGTGTTCCCTTTGTGCCAGGCGTGTGTGGTTGTGCCTGTGTGTGTGTCTGTGTGAAGGTATGTGGCTCTGCATGTTGAAGAGTGTGTCAGCCTGTGTATGACTGTTTGTGGTGTTGTTTGTGTCTAGGTGTGAGTATGTGGACAAGTGTCCACATATGGTAGAGAGCATGAGTATTGGGATTTGTGTTTGTTCTCTGAGTGTGAGTGTATAAAGCAGTGCTGGAATCAAGGCTCCTACTGCCAGATTACCTCTTGGAGCAGCCCAGACTGTGGGACAGACAATGATAACAGGTGATAGATTGATAAACCACATGGAATTGAATTCTGATCTCCCAGGCGTTTGAAGATGTGACTTAAAATTGCCTTCACCTCAGAAGATACCAGTATTTCTGTGCTTTTGTAGGAACTTTAAGGCACAGAATGCTGTCACTTGGCAGGAGAACTGGGGAGTCTTAGAGAAGGATGAGCCCCTAGAGCCAGTCTTCCCCTCACAACCATTGTGGGAATCTCCTGCTGGGGCTTTGCTGCCCCAGGACCCCCAATCCTTCTGGTGATTAGGTGGTATCCTTGATCTCTTCATTTGCAAGTTGGGCACATGGTGAAGCACTGGGGTGTCCAATTCTGGCTCAAAGCCATATGCAGCCCTCCAGTTCCTGTTCCCTGTAGGCTCTGCCAGCCTTTCAGAGCTCACTGGCTATAGCAGCTTTGAGTGATTTAGAGCCTGCCCCACCCCACCCCGCTGCGGAGACCACCCAGCTGGACTGGAGGTGGGGCGCTTGTCAGGCTCACCACAGTGTCTTCCTGGGAGACCACCTCTGAGAGGCAGGAGGGTCAGCTTGAGCTTATCTCACTCACTTGCACCATTACTCATGTCCCTGTGGCCATTCTGTGCCATCATGGGCAGGGTGTGAGTATGGAGGTAGGGCCTGGGTGGTGGATTGAGGAGTTTGTCAGAGGTGAAAAGATAGCCTTTTTTACAAAAGGCTTCATAACAATGTACCACAGACTGAATGGCTTCAAACTTCAGAAATGTATTGTCTCACTATCTGAAGGCTATTAGTACAAAATTGAGGTGTTAGCAGGGCCATTCTCCCTTTGAGATCTGTAGGAGAATCCTTCATGGCCTCTTCCTAGCTTCTGGAGGTTTACTGGCATCACTGGTGTTCCTTGGTTCACAGCTGCATAGCTCTGATCTCTGCCTTCATCCTCACCTGGCGTTCTCCCTGTGTCTGTGCTTTCACATGGCCATCTTCTTGTAAGGACACCAATCATATTGGACTGGGGGTCCACCCTATTCCAGTATGACCTCACCTTCACTAATTGTATCTGCAATGCCCTTATTTCCACATGAGATCATGTTCTGAGGTATTGAGATTTGAGATTTCAACATACCTTTTTGAGGGGATCAAATTCAAGCCATGACACTAATCATCTCACTATTCTTCCAGAACCCAGGCTTTCAGATAAATCTACAAACACATTTCAGAGCAGTGGAGCCCTGATTGCCCCCTCCCCCAGTTCTCCTTTCTCTCCAATATATTTATTATCACAGGAACCAGCAACACAACCCCAGCTTCGCTATCTCTCCACATGATAGAAAATGAGGTGTTATGGAACAGCAGAGGACTGAGATTGTGTATACTAATGGCAGCACTCCACACCTACCCTGGTGATCTGTGTCGCCAAGAAGCACCATGAGAGCCGATCGTAATGGTGGTGAGAGGGACAACAATCACCACAAGCAACTAAGGTCACTTGAGACAAAAATGCTTTCCTGCCCCTTTACGCCAGGATGAGGTCAGATTTCAAATGTCCTTTTTCCTTCCAGGAAGTGAAGTGTCTAATTTTTAAAGGTGCTATTAATCTGTTCTTTTACATTGCATTTCCTGTCTCTCTGCACCAGATTAATTTCCTGTCTCTCCCCACCAGATTAATTGTTCCTGCTTCTGATGCTAGAAGCCGCAATGTGCTACTTTAAATTCTTACCGATAAAGTATTTGTGTTTCTTCCTTTCTTTTTTTTGAGGAAGCTTATATTTGTAAATAAAATATGAAATTTCAGTTTCCCAGTATTGGAGCCATGGTAGGGGTATTTGTATGTGTGTGTACGTGTATACATATATATGTGTGTGTAGTGTTCTTGTACCTGTGTGTATGTATATATGTGTGATGTATGTGTGTGTACATATGTGTGTGTATATGCGTGTGTGTATATGTGTGGTGTGTGTGTGTGTGTGTGTGTGTGTGTGTGTGTGGTGTGAATGAGTATTACTCTCAGCATTCTCAGTCTCCTCTCGGATCTGAAAGCTGAGAGATAAGTTACCAAAGTCACTCTAGAACCTGGGCTTCCCAAGGCTTGGTCTTTGTCTCCTGGATGTCTGGTTCTGGGATTCCAGGCATACTCCTGGTTCCAGGATGAGGTGGACAGATTCCTGGTGGCCAGAAGCCATAGGTTCTAGTCTCAGTACTGCCATTTTTCTCTGAGCCCCAGAAGAGAAAAGGAAGAACGTCTCTCGCCCCGATTGCTACCGCAACATTCCCGACATTCCCTGATGGTGTCCACTCACACTCTTCTCCCTGAGCCAGGCCCTCGAGCTGTGCAGGATGCAGCATGCAGATGGCCAGGTGCCTCGTTAGAGCTTGGGGTGGAGCCCTTCTGGATTGCATGAGTGGAGTGTGATGGAGAGACAGCCGGTCCTAGGAAATTTATTCCTCCAGGAAGAAAGACAAATGCATGCTGGGTGGTGAAAAATCATCAAATGTGCCCTGGGGAAATGGTGGAGTTCCTCTATGCTCTGATGCAGTTGCTGAGAGACTGAGCCCACTTGGACCAAGCATGTGCGCTCCCCACCCTGCACCTCCAGCTTAGCAGCCTGGTGCCCTGTGTTTTGAGTAGAGAGGAGGTGACATTGTCTACATGGAAAGCTGCAGACCTGCCTGGGTGTTAAGTCACAGGTTGGATGTACCTGTGGGGCTGGCCCCAGAGGTGCTGATCACCCCTGGCCTGAGAGCACAGGAACAAGGGAAATAGGTGAAGGGATCCTATTAGCAGGCTTCCATTCCTCGCTCAGTGAGACTTAAGAAGGGAGAGGCCAGAGACTGGACCAGCGTGTCCAGCAAACTCAGGCCAAAGCCCTGAAAAGTTCTCAGGTCTTTTGTGATACACTTGTGAGGTCTCAGTCTCCTACACTCCTAGAAGGATACTTTAATTCCCCCTCTGTAGCTCTTGCAACACGATGTCTTTCTTTTAGGAGACCCAGCACCTTTCTCCTTTCTTACTGTATTACAGGACACAGCTCCTCCTTTCCTGTTTCAGAGTGTCTCCTGCTAACCCATGGAGTGACCAGAAAATTCCCTGCCTCTTATCTTTCTCCTTGGTTGTGCCTGTGTCTGTGTGTTTGCGGGTGTGCATGCGTGTGTGTACATGCAGGTGAGTGCACACCTATGTTTCACCAGGCCTTCCTGATAACCAGGGGTGATTCCACTTAGTAATCCACAGTGGGAGGTTGGGAGGAGAGAGTTGCTCACCATTCCTGTCTCTGCAGGAGCCCCCACAAGGTGAGTGGAGAGCTCTTAAGTCTTTCTCAGTCCTTCTGCCTAGGTAGTCTGCCCCAGACCAAACACAAAGTCTTTTATTCTGGTGACAGAAGAACTTATGAAAAGGGTCAGGCTCGGGCTTCCCTGGTGGCGCAGTGGTTGAGAGTCCACCTTCCGATGCAGGGAACATGGGTTCGTGCCCCAGTCCAGGAGGATCCCACATGCTGTAGAGCGGCTGGGCCCGTGAGCCATGCCCGCTGAGCCTGCGCGTCCGGAGCCTGTGCTCCTCAATGGGAGAGGCCACAACAGTGAGAGGCCCGCGTACCGGAAAAAAAAAAAGGGTCAGGCTGATCTTAGAATAAACTCATGGCTGGAGGAACTGGAGTCATAATTCGACCTAAGACATTTTCTAGTATTACTGAGGGGAGAGGCCTTTCAGAATAAGCGCTTGGAGAGGAGGGGATGCATCCCCATTATGTTCATTCTTACTCTTTGCCCCAAGCTCCTTCTTTGAGTTCCCTGACTGGGACCCCAGCTTCTCTTTGAGTGATATAAGATGGGAACATTGCTTTGGCAATCTTGGGACTTGTTTAGAGTTTAGTTGCCTAAAAGCCAGGTTTCATAAACTCTAGGACACTTAGGGGCCATGTAAATGCCCCCTCCTCCCATGTGGGGCTCTCTGTAATGTGGTGGGAGACCCCTGTCTATGGCAGCCAAGATCAAATCAGTGTAGAAAGTACTGGGTTTTGAGGAAGGTTTCCATCAAAAGCATTGTTACAAGTGGAAAATTTCTAGTCCAGGGGTTATGAACTGGTGGGCGCCAGCTGAATGTCAGCCATGGAAGCATTTTATTTGCCTGTACAAACTGAAAGCAGAATTCAGGTGCCTTTAGGTGGGGTCGCACTCTCTAGCCAGCTTCAAAGGTCAGCTTTGCCATTTACATCACTTGCTTGGCCCTGAAGGTTTTTAATTTTTCAGCCCATTACAGTGACCCCTTCCTTCATTTATAGATGAGGAAATGAAGGTCCAAAGAGGGCCAGGCCACAGAGTTAGCTGGTGAGAGCATCAGGAATGGAATCCCGATCTCAGGCTTCCAAGCCCATCGTCTTCCCTTATCTACAGGCTGTAAGGTTATACTCACAATGTTTCTGTGTTGCAGCCCCTCCAGTGATACTGTAGCTCAGTAGGGAAGGCTTAGGACATCAGACACAAAGGAAATGCAACAGTAGAATTTCAGTAGTCCTGGTTAAGAGTGGTGAAACCTTGGCTGGCACCAGGTGCCTTCAATCCCTCCCCACATGGGCTGCTTACTCAAGACTGGCCAGCTGAGCTGTAGGCTCTGTCCTCACATTTTCTGTGTTTTAGTCTGAGTCTCTCCTGGCTTATAGAATGTATTAGGGAGCTATGAATAATCTTTATGTTAATGAAACATGGGTTTTATTCAGCCCTGGAGGTCCCTGGAGGTGGTAGGGAGATGGATGACTGGCCTGGAAGCCCGCAAGGCCCTGTGGAATATCACCTGTGCTCTTCTGAGCTGTTCTCCAAAACTGAGTGGGGGACTTTTGGCAGCTATTTCTCTGGAATCTGTGTGCTGCCCTAGTCTGGGCTGATACCGGTTGCAGTAGAACAGGGATAGGAGGGTATAGTGGCCTCGAATACAGAAAGAGCCCTCAGTTTCTTTAGAAAAGCAGCTCAGGTGGTCAGGGGACCTGAGGCAAATTCATCCTGTCCTCACAATTCTACCCAGCCTCTCCTTTCTATGCTGCTGGCAAGGGAAAGGGTGGGTAAAAGTGCCCACCTCTGCTTACTTCTTCAGCTCTGCCTGTTGGCATCCTCTCTGCATTGATCTCAGAGTCAGTTAGACAAAGCCACTCCCTCCTGGAGTTTCTTGTGTGTCTTGATCACAGCTGACTCTTACATGTCTATAAAAGTGCCTGACACAGGGTAGATGCTCATATTAATCCTATGTTTCAAAGAATAAACATTTCCTCAAATATATATTCTAGCTGAATTTAGGGGTAAGTCTCAGGTTTTCCCACCATGTGCATGCTTAACACAGCACTTTTTCAAATGATTTTAATGACCAGTTCTAAATGGGGGAGAAGTAACAATGCTGTCTTTGGAGGCCACTCCAAAGGTAAAATCATCATTAGCTTGCTGGGACTCAAGCGAGGTTGACCAGAAACTCTGGCAATGCGAAGCCGGGAGAGAGAGTTAATGGAGTTTATGCCCTGAGTCCCAAGAATGCTGGCCCAGCACAATGGAGCTGGTGTCTGTGTTCCAGGAGATGGCTGCCCACTCTAGGAGAGGCCACTCAGAACATGCAGAGAGAGCTGCCACATACCTCTCAGGCTAGTTTGCTACTGCTTTCATGATGAGATAGAGAAAGTGACCCATTTCAGTGAGCTTTCTGGTATTTGAGACCATGGGAACGAGTATTTGCCATGTTTTCCCACTCCCCTGTCCTTTCTGACTCTCTGTTGCAGTTTCCACAACTCTGTTACCAGGCTCTAACAAGATTTTGAACAGGCGAAGTTTCTGAGCTTCTCTGGCCCTCTGAGTATGATGCCTGCACTAGACAATCAGCCTGCATTTCTGAGGGCACCCACCATGGGCCAGGCGCTGAGCTTCAGGGGCATAGTTCATTTTTTTAGTTATTTTCTTCTGAATTTTTCTCTAATTCAAAGCCATTTTAAAGTGGTTTTGCAAAAACAATATTAAAATGACAACAGGAATATAAAACAAAATTTCCCCCTACTTCCATCAACTAATCAAGGAAAGCAGCCATTTGAGCCCGTGCCCACTAGTCCTTCTCCATATGTCTGTGCAGTTCATACTGGTTATTCTCATCTGCCATCGGAGCTCCCTCCTACTGTCTGGGCTCCCTCCACCTTATGAAACAGGGCCTGCACGCCACTGTGGAAACTGAACACACCAGCTTCTGCCTTACAGAAGGGGCACAGCCGGGGGTCTTGGGCTCTGTTGGTCAGATGCTCCCGCCCACACACCAGGTGGATCTGGGGGCAGCCTCTCTGTGGAAGCTTTGGCAGTTTTAGCAAGATGGGTTCTCAGGGGCAGTGATAGCAGCAGTGATGGTGACGATGTCCAGTGTCTGGAGTCAGAGTCAGTGGGCAGGGAGAGCCATGCTGTGGTGTGATTTGGGCAGCATTTAGGCTGCCTCCAGTTTTAGTTCTCCAAACCCCCAAGCATTTCTGTGAATTTCCCAATATTCTTATTAAATTGTTTTTCTGTTTAAATCAGCCTGACTGCTTTTAACTATGGCACACCTTGCTGATACACCTATTCATAATTTTTACTGTTTTGTAGTAATGGAATTGATATAATTTTATATTCTATACTCTTATTTAACATTATACCATGTGAATTTTTCAGCTTGGCAAAATCTTTTATCTTTCTATTATAATAATAATTATTATACTAATCATCCTTCTCCCCTTGGGTAACCAGTTGTTAACAGCCTGGTGGGGGGTGCTGATGCTGTACCTCATCTTGACTGTTTGTGGGAAATCAGGCTTTCCTGTATGGCCGGTGCCTTGAAGAAAACTGGCAATGCTGAGTGTAGGGGACAGAAGGAGGGCTATAGATGCTAAAGCTGGAAGAGCCTTAGAGAAATCTAGTCCCAGTTCTACATTGTTGGCTGAGGAATTTGAGGCCAAGAGAGGAGAACTGACTTGAGCAGGTAACTCGCTCAGAGAGCCGGTGTTGGGGGCAGGACCAAACCCAAGCCTGCTAGCTCCTGTGCCAGAGCAGACTTTCCTTCGTCTTGGCTGTAAGCCTGCTGCAGAATGATGTTAAACTTATTACGTCTCATCTCAGGTACATGAAAGTGAGAATGGGGTGGGGAGTGAATTGTATGAGATATGTAATGTTGGTGCTCTGATTATTGTCCAAAACTCTAAGAATAAGTTTTAGTCATTCTTCCTATAAATATTATTCAAGGACCAACACAGTGCCTGCCACATACTAGGAACCTGATTAATCTATGTGGAGTGAATGAAGAAAGGACAATCCTAGGCTGTCCATACCTCATGTTAATTCTAGGGTGACTGACATTATATATTGTGATATATAATAATGAGATGTGTTAGTAGTAATTAACATAATCCAAAAGCAAGAATTTTATTCTCCCACTAGTGTAGTCTTCAGTTAATCGAGTGAATTCTTTTCATGGCTCTGTCATCTGGAATGAAAGGCAGTAGTTTAGGCATTCTCCAGCTTTGCAGTTCTCTTCTGAAACATAGATGGTCCATCTGTTGTGGGACGGGCCCCCTGAAAGTAGTCTCACCCAAAAGACAGGCAGTTGGCATTCCATTATTTACTGAGTACTATTTATGTGGCAGTCTTTATGTTAAGGACTTGGGTAAGCAAAACAGGCATGATCTCTGCCTTCAAGGGATTTATAGTCTTATGGGGGAGACAGGAATTAAACAAGTCAAAATTTTTTAAAAAGTTATGACTTTTTGTGTTTTAAGGGCTGGGAAGAGAAAGAACAGATGTTATGAGAAAGTAGCAGATGTCCATTTTGGGAGAATCAGGGAAGACCTCTCTGAAGATTAGGAAGTTGTCTCTAAAATTTGAAACAGAATGAATGAAAGGTTTTGATCATTTTAATTATGCAATTGAGAAATCATCCCCAGCATGTCTTGCATGTAGTAAACACTCAATACATATTAGTGATGACTATAATAAACACTTTAACATCCATTATCTCATGGACTTGTCAGGATGCTGTAGGCCCATGAGTAGACTTGATGAGTGCTGTTATTCCCATTGTACAACTGAAGCTTCATCTGAAGCTCAAGTGGTTATATGGTTAAGTGAAGTGGGTCATTTTGCTATTCAAACACACATCTGAGATTGAAACGTAATTTTCCCTACTGTTACATCAGTGTTTATTTCTCCAAAGCTATTTTGGAAGGGAATATGCAGTGATTAGAGTTTATACATCATCTTTGTGAGCATGTAAATTGCTTGGGGAGCCTCTCCCCACAGTTCTGTTAAAGCAGCCAAGCCCTTGTGCTGAGCTCTGGGACACCTCTCATGCACCTTGTTAAATTCAAGGACGCTGTGGGCTATTTGGGAAGCATATGGAGTTGGGCACGATATGCCTCTTCCTTTTCCCTTCTGACTCTGTCATTTCTTAAAGATTCTCATAAAACTAATGACAGGATAAGGCAAGAAGTTACATTATACTTTATAATGGGCTAATTAGGTAAATATGTTAAAAAGTGTTCCCCATAGTGCCATTTCATGGTTGCACTGTTGGTAATCAGCACTTGTTTTCAAAGTGTCAGAATATCAAAAGCAAAGCTGGTCGCATTGCTGTGTATGTCACACACATGAAATGAATTAAGTGGAGCAGTGGGAATGCTCTGCCTCTGTTATCACTCAAGTCTTTGAAGGGATGCTCTGAGGCTAGAAGTTTGGTCCTGGCTGATTCTTTCAGCGTTTGAGTGTACATAAAAACACCCCAGCCCCCAATATAGAGTTTCTTTACTTAGATAAGAGGTTTATGGGCCAGTTCTGGGGGTGGGGTCCAGATGAGAAGCTTTTGGAGGTCAAGGTGGGTTTCTTTGTGGTTCTGTATCAAGACATTCATCCATGAACCGCAGGCCCCTAGACAGACATTAGGCATGCTAAGTTTAGAAGTTGACAGCCCTGCTTCACAGAAATGGAGCAAATTCTGTGGCACTGTTTGCCTTTGATATACTCAGGCTGCAAAGATAAATAGCCGTGATATTATTTTCTGGGTGAATGGGCAATACCAAGGGAAGAATGGAAATGAGGAAGTAGTTGGAACACATCCTGGGTTCAGGATACACAGGGAAGACTCTCAGACCCACTGCTAGGTTGTCTTTATGACCTGGTAGGACTCCTGCTTTGCAAACAACAGTGTCTGACTAATTTATGCAAAAAGGAATTTATGGGAAGTATGATGGGGGTTGAAGAACCAGGTTTGGTAATGAGTAGGACTGGGGGTGTTTGAGATGTCCAAGAGGTGGAAATCATGGTCCTTGCCATGTGGCCAGCAACATCTGATGAGCTGCTGCCACTGCAATGGACAACCTACATTATTCTGGATTTTAAACATTCCAAGTCCTAGGAGGAGCCATCTGATTAGGTGGGATTAGACCACATGCCCATTCCCTAGGTGTGCCCTTTTACTCTCTCTAGTGGGAGACAAGATCCTGGGTTTACTGCCTGATAGAGACAGGAGTAGTTCGAAGGAGTAGTTCACCAAAGGAAATTGGGATGCTGTGGGGAAGGAGAATAAATTCTGGGCATCCAAAAAATTGACAAAGGACCAGTATGATTGGTTAGGAATGAATCCTGGGCCTCAAGGGCCTTGGCTGAATGGGAACCTGTCCATGTTAGGATTTATTACTGAAATCCAGCCAGCTCTCTGCTCAGCCTAAGCATTTCTGTGCTGTACAATACAGTAGCCACTTAGCCATGTGTAGTTATTTAAATTTAAATTAATTAAAAGTAAATAAAATTAAAAGTTCATTTCCCCATTTGCCTTAGCCACATTTCAAGTGTTAGAGCCAACATGGCTAATGGCTACCACATTGATCATTACAGACATAGAACATTTCTGTAATTTCAGAATGTTTTATTAGATAGCATTAGATGTTTGGTGGGTCACCCAGGCCTTCCTTCATATCTTCATCTTATATGACATCAACTCCAAGGCCATTTTACTCTCTGTTTGCCTATGGAGAAAAGTTGAGCATAGGATGTTAAAGAGGAGAAATGACGAGTTACATACTTTGCCTTTTCTTAGTTTTTTGGTGGTGGATGATATAACAACATGGCTAAATGAGGAAATCACAATGTCATATGTATTGTGATTACAATTATATCAAGACAAACTAGTGTATAGAAATGCAACAGATTTCTGGGAATTAATTTTGTATCCTGCAACTTTACTGAATTCATTGTTGAGCTCTAGTAGTTTTCTGTTAGCATCTTTAGGATTTTCTATATATAGTATCATGTCATCTGAAAAGAGTAACTGTTTTATTTCTTCTTTTCCAATTTGGATTCCTTTTATTTCTTTTTCTTCTCCAATTGCCATAGCTAGGACTTCCCGAACTATGTTGAATAAAAGTGGTGGGAGTGGACATCCTTGTCTTGTTCCTGATCTTAGAGGAAATGCTTTCAGCTTTTCACCATTGAGAATGACGTTAGCTGTGGGTTTGTCATATATGGCCTTTATTATGTTGAGGTATGTTCCCTCTTTGCCCGCTTTCTGGAGTTTTTATCATAACTGGGTGTTGAATTTTGTCAAAATCTTTTTCTGCTAGATGGTCACATGGTTTTATTCTTCAGTTTTTTAATATGATATATCACACTGATTGATTTCTGGGTATTGAAAAATCCTTGCATATGTGTTAACTCTTCTGTAAATGTTTGATAGAATTCACCTGTGATGCCATCTTGTCCTGGACTTTTGTTTGTTGGGAGTTTTAAAATCACAGTTTCAATTTCAGTACTTGTGATTAATCTGTTCATATTTTTGGATCTGTTGCATTTCTATACACAAACAATGAAAGATCAGACAGAGAAATTAAGGAAACAATCTCTTTTACCATAACATCAAAAAGAATAAAGTACCTGGGTATAAACCTACCTAAGGAGGCAAAAGATCTGTACTTCAGAAACTATAAGATGCTGATGAAAGAAATCAAAGATGACACAAACAGTCTCTACGTCCATCCATCTCACTACAAATAACTCAATTTCATTTCTTTTTATGGCTGAGTAATATTGCATTGTGTGTGTGTGTGTGTGTGTGTGTGTGTGTGTGTGTGTGTGTGTGTGTATGTGACATTTTCTTTATTCATTCATCCATCAGTGAACACTTAGTTTTTTTCCAAATCTTGGCTGTTGTAAATAGTGCTGCAGCGAAAATGGGAGTGCATATATCTCTTTGAGTTAATGTTGTCATTTTCTTCAGATAAATACTGTACACAGAAATGGAATTTCTGAATCATATGGTAGTTCTATTTTATATTTTTGAGGAAATGTCATACTTCTTTCCATACTGACTGCATCAATTCACATTCCCACCAACAGTGCACAAAGTTTCCCATTTCTCTACATCCTCACCAACACTTGTTATTTCTTGTCTTTATGATAATAGTCATTCTAAATTGTGAGGTTTTGATTTGCATTTCCATGATGATTAGTGATGCTGAGTATTTTTTCATGTAACTTTTGGTCTTCTGTATGTATTAGAAAATGTCTATTCTCTGCTCATGTTTTAATTATTTTTTTGTTTGCTTTTGAGTTGTGTGAGTTCTTTATGTATTTTGTATATTAACATACCAGATATATGATTTGTATATATTTTCTTCCATTCATTTGGTTGTCTTTTTTACATCTATCTTTTTTTTTTTAACATCTTTATTGGAGTATAATTGCTTTACAATGGTGTGTTAGTTTCTGCTTTATAACAAAGTGAATCAGTTATACGTATACATATGTTCCCATATCTCTTCCCTCTTGCATCTCCCTCACTCCCATCCTCCCTATCCCACCCCTCTAGGTGGTCACAAAGCACTGAGCTGATCTCCCTGTGCTATGCCGCTGCCTCCCACTAGCTATCTATTTTACGTTTGGTAGTGTATATCTGTCCATGCCACTCTCTCACTTTGTCACAGCTTATCCTTCCCCTTCCCCATATCCTCAAGTCCATTCTCTAGTAGGTCTGGAGCTTCTTCATGACATTCTTTTTTCTTAACTTCCATATATATGTGTTAGCATATGGTATTTTTCTTTCTCTTTCTGACTTACTTCACTCTGTATGACAGACTCGAGGTCCATCCACCTCATTACAAATAGCTCAATTTCGTTTCTTTTTATGGCTGAGTACTATTCCATTGTTTATATGTGCCACAACTTCTTTACCCATTCATCCGATGATGGACACTTAAGTTCTTTCCATGTCCTGGCTATTGTAAATAGAGCTGCAATGAACACTTTGGTACATGACTCGTTTTGAATTATAGTTTTCTCAGGGTATATGCCCAGTAGTGGGATTGCTGGGTCATATGGTAGTTGTATTTGTAGTTTTTAAGGAACCTCCGTAGTGTTCTCCATAGTGGCTGTACCAATTCACATTCCCACCAGCAGTGCAAGAGTGTTCCCTTTTCTCCACACTCTCTCCAGCATTTATTGTTTCTAGATTTTTTGATGATGGCCATTCTGACTGGTGTGAGATGATATCTCATTGTAGTTTTGATTTGCATTCTCTAATGATTAATGATGTTGAGCATTCTTTCACGTGTTTGTTGGCAGTCTGTATATCTTCTTTGGAGAAATGTCTATTTAGGTCTTCTGCCCATTTTTGGATTGGGTTGTTGGTTTTTTTTGTTATTGAGCTGAATGAGCTGCTTGTAAATTTTGGAGATTAATCCTTTGTCAGCTGCTTCATTTAAAAATATTTTCTCCCATTCTGATGGCTGTATTTTGGTCTTGTTTATGGTTTCCTTTGCTGTGCAAAAGCTTTGAAGTTTCATTAGGTCCCATTTGTTTATTTTTGTTGTTATTTCCATTTCTCTAGGAGGTGTGTCAAAAAGAATCTTGCTGTGATTTAGGTCCGAGAGTGTTCTGCCTATGTTTTCCTCTAAGAGTTTGATAGTTTCTGGCCTTACATTAAGGTCTTTAATCCATTTTGAGCTTATTTTTGTGTATAGTGTTAGGGAGTGATCTAATCTCATACTTTTACATGTACCTGTCCAGTTGTCCTAGCACCACTTATTGAAAAGGCTGTCCTTTCTCCATTGTACATTCCTGCCTCCTTTATCAAAGATAAGGTGTCCATATGTGCGTGGGTTTATCTCTGGGCTTTCTATCCTGTTCCATTGATCTATCTTTCTGTTTTTGTGCCAGTATCATACTGTCTTGACTACTGTAGCTTTGTAGTATAGTCTGAAGTCAGGGAGCCTGATTCCTCCAGCTCTGTTTTTCGTTCTCAAGATTGCTTTGGCTATTCGGGGTCTTTTGTGTTTCCATACAAACTGTGAAATTTTTGTTCTTGTTCTGTGAAAAATGCCAGTGGTAGTTTGATAGGGATTGCATTGAATCTGTAGATTGCTTTGGGTAGTAGAGTCATTTTCACAATGTTGATTCTTCCAATCCCAGAACATGGTATATCTCTCCATCTATTTGTATCATCTCTAATTTCCTTCATCAGTGTCTTCTAATTTTCTGCATACAGGTCTTTTGTCTCCTTAGGTAGGTTTATTCCTAGATATTTTATTCTTTTTGTTGCAGTGGTAAATGAGAGTGTTTTCTTTTTTTTTTTTTAAACATCTTTATTGGGGTCTAATTTCTTTAAAATGGTGTGTTAGTTTCTGCTTTATAACAAAGTGAATCAGTTATACATATACATATGTTCCCATATCTCTTCCCTCTTGCGTCTCCCTCCCTCCCACCCTCCCTATCCCACCCCTCCAGGCAGTCACAAAGCACCGAGCCGATATCCCTGTGCCATGTGGCTGCTTCCCACTAGCTATCTACCTTACGTTTGTTAGTGTATATATGTCCATGCCTCTCTCGCCCTGTCACAGCTCACCCTTCCCCCTCCCCATATCCTCAAGTCCATTCTCCAGTAGATCTGTGTCTTTATTCCTGTCTTACCCCTAGGTTCTTCATGACCATTTTTCCCCTTTAATTCCATATATATGTGTTAGCATATGGTATTTGTCTTTCTCTTTCTGACTTACTTCACTCTGTATGACAGACTCTAGGTCTATCCACCTCATTACAAATAGCTCAATTTCGTTTGTTTTTATGGCTGAGTAATATTCCATTGTATACATGTGCCACATCTTCTTTATCCATTCATCCGACAATGGGCACTTAGGTTGTTTCCATCTCTGGGCTATTGTAAATAGAGTTGCAATGAACATTTTGGTACATGACTCTTTTTGAATTATAGTTTTCTCAGGGTATATGCCCAGTAGTGGGATTGCTGGGTCATATGGTAGTTCTATTTGTAGTTTTTTAAGGAACCTTCATACTGTTCTCCATAGTGGCTGTACCAATTCACATTCCCACCAGCAGTGCAGGAGTGTTCCCTTTTCTCCACACCCTCTCCAGCATTTATTTTTTCTAGATTTTGTGATGATGGCCATTCTGACTGGTGTGAGATGGTATCTCATTGTAGTTTTGATTTGCATTCTCTAATGATTAATGATGTTGAGCATTCTTTCATGTGTTTGTTGGCAGTCTGTATATCTTCTTTGGAGAAATGTCTATTTAGTTCTTCTGCCCATTTTTGTATTGAGTTGGTTTTTTTTTTTATTATTGAGCTGAATGAGCTGCTTGTAAATTTTGGAGATTAATCCTTTGTCAGTTGATTCATTTGCAAATATTTTCTCCCATTCTGAGGGCTGTCTTTTGGTTTTGTTTATGGTTTCCTTTGCTGTGCAAAAGCTTTGAAGTTTCATTAGGTCCCATTTGTTTATTTTAGTTTTTATTTCCATTTCTCTAGGAGGTGGGTCAAAAAGAGTCTTGCTGTGATTTATGTCATAGAGTGTTCTGCCTATGTTTTCCTCTAAGAGTTTGATAGTTTCTGGCCTTACATTTAGGTCTTTAATCCATTTTGAGCTTATATTTGTTTATGGTGTTAAGGAGTGATCTAATCTCATACTTTTACATGTACCTGTCCAGTTTTTCCAGCACCATTTATTGAAGAGGCTGTCCTTTCTCCACTGTATATTCCTACCACCTTTATTAAAGATAAGGTGACCATAGATAAAGGAAAAAGATATAGTGCGTGGGTTTATCTCTGGGCTTCCTATCCTGTTCCATTGATCTATCTTTCTGTTTTTGTGCCAGTACCATACTGTCTTGATTACTGTAGCTTTGTAGTATAGTCTGAAGTCAGGGAGCCTGATTCCTCCAGCTCTGTTTTTCATTCTCAAGATTGCTTTGGCTATTCGGGGTCTTTTGTGTTTCCATACAAATTGTGAAATTTTTAATTCTAGTTCTGTGAAAAATGTCAGTGGTAGTTTGATAGGGATTGCATTGAATCTATAGATTGCTTTGGGTAGTAGAGTCATTTTCACAATATTGATTCTTCCAATCCCAGAACATGGTATATCTGTCCATCTATTTGTATCATCTTTAATTTCTTTCATCAGTGTCTTATAATTTTCTGCATACAGGTCTTTTGTCTCCTTAGGTAGGTTTATTCCTAGATATTTTATTCTTTATGTTGCAATGGTAAATGGGAGTGTTTTCTTGATTTCACTTTCAGATTTTTCATCACTAGTATATAGGAATGCCAGAGATTTCTGTGCATTAATTTTGTATCCTGCTACTTTACCAAATTCATTGATTAGCTCTAGTAATTTTCTGGTAGCATCTTTAGGATTCTCTATGTATAGTACCATGTCATCTGCAAACAGTGACAGCTTTACTTCTTCTTTTCTCATATGGATTCCTTTTATTTCCTTTTCTTCTCTGATCACTGTGGCTAAAACTTCCAAAACTCTGTTGAATAAGAGTGGAAAGAGTGGGCAACCTTGTCTTGTTCCTGATCTTAGTGGAAATGCTTTCAGTTTTTCACCATTGAGGACAATGTTTGCTGTGGGTTTGTCATCTATGGCCTTTATTATGTTGAGGAAAGTTCCCTCTATGCCTACGTTCTGCAGGGTTGTTATCATAAATGGGTGTTGAATTTTGTTGAAAGCTTTCTCTGCATCTATTGAGATGACCATATAGTATTTCTCCTTCAATTTTTTAATATGGTCTATCATGTTGATTGATTTGCATATATTGAAGAATCCTTGCATTCCTGGAATAAACCCCACTTGATCATAGTGTATGATCCTTTTAATATGCTGTTGGATTCTGTTTTCTAGTATTTTGTTGAGGATTTTTGCATCTATGTTCATCAGTGATATTGGCCTGTAGTTTGCTTTCTTTGTGAAATCCTTGTCGGTTTTGGTATCAGGGTGATGGTGGCCTTGTCAAATGAGTCTGGGAGTGTTCCTACCTCTGCTATATTTTGGAAGAGTTTGAGAAGGATAGGTGTTATCTCTTCTCTAAATGTTTGATAGAATTCGCCTGTAAATCCATCTGGTCCTAGGCTTTTGTTTGTTGGAAGATTTTTAATCACAGTTTCAATTATAGTGCTTGTAATTGGTCTGTTCATATTTTCTATTTCTTCCTGATTCAGTCTTGGCAGGTTGTGCATTTCTAAGAATTTGTCCATTTCTTCCAGGTTGTCCATTTTATTGGCATAGAGTTGCTTGTAGTAATCTGTCATGATCTTTTGTATTTCTGCAGTGTCAGTTGTTACTTCTCCTTTTTCATTTCTAATTCTATTGATTTGAGTCTTCTCCCTTTCTTTCTTGTTGAGTCTGGCTAATGGTTTATCAATTTTGTTTATCTTCTCAAAGAACAAGCTTTTAGTTTTATTGATCTTTGCTATTGTTTCCTTCATTTCTTTTTCATTTATTTCTGATCTGATCTTTATGATTTCTTTCCTTCTGCTAACTTTGGGTTTTTTCTGTTCTTCTTTCTCTAATTGCTTTAGGTGCAAGGTTAGGTTGTTTATTCGAGATGTTTCCTGTTTCTTAAGGTAGGATTGTATTGCTATAAACTTCCCTCTTAGAACTGCTTTTGCTGCATCCCATAGGTTTTGGGTTGTTGTGTCTCCATTGTCATTTGTTTCTATGTATTTTTTGATTTCCTCTTTGATTTCTTCAGTGATCACTTCGTTATTAAGTAGTGTATTGTTTAGCCTCCATGTGTCTGTATTTTTTACAGATCTATTTCTGTAATTGATATCTAGTCTCATAGCATTGTGGTCAGAAAAGATACTTGATACAATTTCAATTTTCTTAAATTTACCAAGGCTTGATTTGTGACCCAAGTTATGATCTAATCTTGACATTGTTCCATGAGCACTTGAGAGAAATGTGTATTCTGTTGTTTTTGGCTGGAATGTCCTATAAATATCAATAACTCCATCTTGTTTAATGTATCATTTAAAGCTTGTGTTTCCTTATTTATTTTCATTTTGGATGATCTGTCCATTGGTGAAAGTGGGGTGTAAAAGTCCGCTACTATGAATGTGTTACTGTCAATTTCCCCTTTTATGGCTGTTAGTATTTGCCTTATGTATTGAGGTGCTCCTATGTTGGGTGCATAAATATTTACAGTTGTTATATCTTCTTCTTGGATTGATCCCTTGATCATTATGTAGTGTCCTTCTTTGTCTCTTCTAATTGTCTTTATTTTAAAGTATATTTTGTCTGATATGAGAATTGCTACTCCAGCTTTCTTTTGGTTTCCATTTGCATGAAATACCTTTTTCCATCCCCTTGCTTTCCGTCTGTATGTGTCTCTAGGTCTGAAGTGGGTCTCTTGTAGACAGCATATATATGGGTCTTGTTTTTGTATCCATTCAGCCAATCTGTGTCTTTTGGTGGGAGCATTTAATTCATTTACTTTTAAGGTAATTATCGATATGTACGTTCCTATTCCCAGTTTCTTAATTGTTTTGGGTTTGTTATTGTAGGTCTTTTCCTTCTCTTGTGTTTCTTGCCTAGAGAAGTTCCTTTAGCATTTGTTGTAAAGCTGGTTTGGTGGTGCTGAACTCTCTCAGCTTTTGCTTCTCTGTAAAGATTTTAATTTCTCCATCAAATCTGAATGAGATCCTTGCTGGATAGAGTAATCTTGGCTGTAGGTTTTTCTCCTTCATCACTTTAAATATGTCATGCCTTTCCCTTCTGGCTTGCAGAGTTTCTGCTGGAAGATCAGCTGTTAACCTTATGTGGATTCCCTTGTGTGTTATTTGTTGTTTTTCCCTTGCTGTTTTTAATATGGGTTCTTTGTATTTAAGTTTTGACGGTTTGATTAATATGTGTCTTGGTGTGTTTCTCCTTGGATTTATCCTGTATGGGACTCTGTGTGCTTCCTAGACTTGATTAACTCTTTCTTTTCCCATATTAGGGAAGTTTTCAACTATAATCTCTTCAAATATTTTCTCAGTCCCTTTCTTTTTCTCTTCTTCTTCTGGAATCCCTACACTTCGAATGTTGGTGCATTTAATGTTGTCCTAGAGGTCTCTGAGACTGTCCTCAATTCTTTTCATTCTTTTTCCTTTATTCTGCTCTGCAGTAGTTATTTTCACTATTTTATCTTCCAGGTCACTTATCCATTCTTCTGCCTCAGTTATTCTGCTATTGATCCCATGTAGAGTATTTTTAATTTCATTTATTGTGTTTTTCATCATTGCTTGTTTCATCTTTAGTTCTTCCAATTCCTTGTTAAGTGTTTCTTGCATTTTGTCAACTCTATTTCCAAGATTTTGGATCATCTTTACTATCATTATTCTGAATTCTTTTTCAGGTAGACTGCCTATTTCCTCTTCATTTGTTAGGTCTGGTTGGTGTTTATCTTGCTCCTTCGTCTGCTCTGTGTTTTTCTGTCTTCTCATTTTGCTTATCTTACTGTGTTTGGGGTCTCCTTTTTGCAGGCTGCAGGTTCGTAGTTCCCGTTGTTTTTGGTGTCTGTACCCAGTGGCTAAAGTTGGTTCAGTGAGTTGTGTAGGCTTCCTGGTGGAGGGGACTAGTGCCTGTGTTCTGGTGAATATGGCTAGATCTTGTCTTTCTTGTGGGCAGGTCCACGTCTGGTAGTGTTTTTTGGGGTGTCTGTGGACTTATTATGATTTTAGGCAGCCTCTCTGCTAATGGGTGGCATTGTATTCCTGTCTTGCTAGTTGTTTGGCATAGGGTGTCCAGCACTGTATCTTGCTGGTCGTTGGGTGAAGATGGGTGCTGGTTTTGAGATGGAGATCTCTGGGAGATTTTTGCCATTTGATATTATGTGGAGCTGGGAGATCTCTTGGGGACCAGTGTCCTGAAGTTGGCTTTCCCACCTCAGAGGCACAGCACTGACTCCTGGCTGCAGCACCAAGAGCCTTTCATCCACATGACTCAGAATAAAAGGGAGGAAAAATATGAAGAAAGAGAGAAAGAGAGAAAGAAAGAATGAATGAATGAAAGAAAGGAGGAAGAGAAAGGAAGGAAGGAAGGAAGGAAGGAAGGAAGAAAAGTAAGAAAGAGGATAAAATAAAATAAAGGTAAAGTAAAGTTATTAAAATAAAAAATTATTATTAAGAAAAAAATATTTTTAAAGGAAAAAAAAAAGGATGGATAGAACCCTAGAACAAATGGTGAAAGCAAAGCTATACAGACAAAATCTCACACAGAAGCATACACATACACAAGCACAAAAAGAGTAAAAGGGGAAAAAATAATAAATGTTGCTCTCAAAGTCCACCTCCTCAATATGGGATGATTCATTTTCTATTCCTGTATTCCACAAATGCAGGGTACATCAAGTTGATTGTGGATTTTTAATTTGCTGCTTCTGAGGCTGCTGGGCGAGATTTCCCTTTCTCTTCTTTGTTCGCACAGCTCCCGGGGCTCAGCTTTGATTTGGCCCCACCTCTGCGTGTAGGTTGCTGGAGGGCGTCTGTTTTTCACTCAGACAGGATGGGGTTAAAGGAGCTGCTGATTCGGGCGCTCTGGGTCACTCAGGCGGGGGTGAGTGAGGGGTATGGAGTGCGGGGCGAGCCTGCGGCGGCAGAGGCCAGCATGATGTTGCACTAGCCTGAGGTGTGCCGTGCGTTCTCCCGGGGAAGCTGTCCCTGGATCCCGGGAGCCTGGCAGTGGTGGGCTGCACAGTCTCCCCAGAAGGGAGGTGTGGAGAGTGACCTGTGCTCGCACACAGGCTTCTTGGTGGTGGCAGCAGCAGCCTTAGCGCCTCATGCCCGTCTCTGAGGTCCGCGCTTTTAGCCGCGGCTCGCGCCCGTCTCTGGAGCTCCTTTAAGCAGCACTATTAATCCCCTCTCCTCGCGCACCAGGAAACAAAGAGGGAAGAAAAAGTCTCTTGCCTCTTTGGCAGGTCCAGACTTTTCCCCGGTCTCCCTCCCGGCTAACCGTGGTGCACTAAACCCCTGCAGGCTGTGTTCAAGCCGCCAACCCCAGTCTTCTCTCTGCTCTCTGACCGAAGCCCTAGCCTCAGCTGCCAGCCCCGCCCACCCCGGTGGGTGAGCAGACAAGCCTCTCGGCTTGGTGAGTACCGTGTGGCACCATTCCTCTGTGCGGGAATCTCTCCACTTTGCCCTCCACACCCCTGTGGCTGCACTCTCCTCCGCAGCTCCGAAGCTTCCCCCTCTGCCACCCGCAGTCTCCGCCCGCGAAGGGGCTTCCTAGTGTGTGGAAACCTTTCCTCCTTACAGCTCCCTCCCACTGGTTCAGGTCCTGTCCCTATCCTTTTGTCTCTGTTTATTCTGTTTTCTTTTGCCCTACCCAGGTACGTGGGGAGTTTCTTGCCTTTTGGGAGGTCTGAGGTCTTCTGCCAGCGTTCAGTAGGTGTTCTGTAGGAGTTGTTCCACGTGTAGATGTATTTCTGGTGTATCTGTGGGGAGGAAGGTTATCTCCGCGTTTTACTCTTCCACCACCTTCCCCGATCTCCCCCTTATTATTTTAAAATATGGCTGCTCCTGCTTTGAGGATTTCCACTGGACCAACACAGTAGCAAAGCAGCACTGAATCAGAAGCAGGTAAATTTCAAAATGGCGGCTGTAAAAGTATCTACTCTCCTTTTGTTCTCCTCCTACTCCTTTGCTTTGAACACCTCTGCCCTGAGGCTTTGCCTTTACCCTTCTCTGATTACTGCTCCCATCTTTGTTGTTTTATTAATGGTTTCCTTTGCTGTGTAGAAGCATTTTAGTGTAATATCGTCCCACTTGAATTTTTGCTTTTGTTGTTTTTGCTTTTGGTATGAAATCAAAAAAATCCTCACTAATGCTGATGCCAGTATCATATTCGTTTGATTTCTAAAGTTCTGTAGTATAGTTTGAAATCAGGGAGGTGATGTCTTTAGCTTTGTCCTTCTTTCTCAAGATTGTTTTGACTATTTGAGATCTTTTATAGTTTTATACACATTTTAGACTGTTTGTTATATTTCTGTGAAAAATGCCTTTAGAGTTTTGTCAGGGATTGCACTGAATCTGTAGATTGCTTTGGGTAGTATAGAAATATTTTTAAAATAAATTTATTTATTTATTATTTTTGGCCACATTGGGGCTTCATTGCGGCATGAGGGCTTTCTCTAGTTGTGGCGAGTGGGGGCTACTCTTTTGTTGTAGTGCACAGGTTTCTCATTGCATTGGCTTCTCTTTGTTACAGAACACAGGCTCTAGGCACATGGGTTTCAGTAGTTGTGGCATGGGCTCAGTAGTTGTGGCTCATGGGCTCTAGAGTGCAGGCTCAGTAGTTGTGGCACATGGGCTTAGTTGCTCTGCAGCATGTGGGAACTTCCCAAAGCAGGACTCGAACCCATGTCCCCTGCATTGGCAAGTGGATTCTTAACCACTGCACCACCAGGGAAGTCCCTAGAAATTTTAACAATATTAATTTTTCCAATCCATGTGCATGGAATATCCTTCAATTTATTTGTGGCTTCTTTAGTTTCTTTCATCAGCGTTTTACCATTTTCAGAGTATAGGTCTTTCACCTCCTTGGTTACATTTATTCCTAGGTATTTTATTCTTTTTGATGCAATTATAAATGGATTATTAAAAATATTCCTCTTTCTGATAGTTTGTTAGTGCATAGAAATGCAGCAGGTTTTTGTATATTGATTTGTATCTTGCAACTTTAATAAATTCATTTGTTAGTTCTAACAGTTTTTTGGGGGGAAGTCTTTAGGATTTTGTATATATAAATTATCATGTCACCTGAAAATAGTGACCCTTTTACTTCTTCCTTTCCAATTTGGATGACTTTTATTTCTTTTCTTGCCTAAATGCTCTCGTTAGGACTTACAATACTGTGTTGAATAAAAATGGTGAGAGAGGGCATCCTCATCTTGTTCAGCTTTCAGCTTTTCACCATTGAGTATGATGTTAGCTGCAGATTTGTCATATATGACCTTTGTTATGTTGAGGTATGTTCCCTCTATACCTAGTTTGTTGAGGGTTTTTATCATAAATTGTTGTTGAATTTTGTCAAATGCTTTTTCTGAATCAATTGAGATGATATTATTTTTATCCTTCATTTTGTTAATGTGGTGTATCACACTGATTGATTTGTGGATGTTGAATCGTTCTTGCACCCTGGAATAAATCCCACTTGATCATGGAGTATGATCCTTTTAATGTATTCCTGAATTTGGTTTGCTAATATTTTGTTGAGGATTTTTGCATCTATGTTTCTTAGTTACATTGGCCTGTAAATTTTTTACCTTGTGGTGTCCTTGTCTGCTTTTGTTATCTGAGTAATGTTGGCCTCATGAAATGAGTTAGGAAGTGTTCTATTCTCTTTTACTTTTTTGGAAGAGTTTGAGAAGTATTGGTGTTAAATCTTTTTTGAATGTTTGTTACAATTCACCAGTGAAGCTGTCTGGTCCTGGACTGTAGAGGTTTTAATTACAGTTTTAATCTCCTTACTAGTAATCAGTCTGTTCAGATTTTCTGCTTCTTCATGATTCAGTCTTGGAAGGTTGTATGTTTCTAGGAATTTATTAATTTCTTCTAGGTTGCTCAATTTGTTGTTGTCTGTATATAGTAGTCTCTTATGATCCTTCATATTTCTGTGGTGTCAGTTGTAATGTCTCCTCTTTCATTTCTGATTTCATTTATTTGAGTCCTCCCTTTTTTGTGTGTGAATCTAGCCATTAAAAAATCTTTTCAAAGGTCTAGCCCTTGGTTTCATTGATCTTTTCTATTGTCTTTTTAATCTCTGTTTCATTTATTAATTTTTCTTCTACTAACTTTGAGCTTCATTTCTTTCTTTTATGGTTCCTTAACATGTAAAATTAGATTGTTTATTTGAGACTTTTCTTGTTTTTCGAGGTGGGCATTTGTCACTATGAACTTCCCTCTTAGAACTGCTTTAGCTGCCTCCCACAAGTTTTGGCATGTTGTATTTCTATCTTCATTTGTCTCAAGGTAGTTTTGATTTCACTTTTGACCCATTGGTTGTTCATTAGCTTGTTGTTTAATCTCCACATATTTGTGAATTTTCCAGTTTTCTTTTTTTTTTTTTTTTTTTGCGGTACACGGGCCTCTCACTGTTGTGGCTTCTCCTGTTGCAAAGCACAGGCTCTGGATGCGCAGGCTCAGCAGCCATGGCTCACAGGCCTAGCCGCTCCGTGGCATGTGGGATCTTCCCAGACCAGGGCACGAACCCGTGTCCCCTGCATTGGCAGGCAGACTCTCAACCACTGCACCACCAGGGAAGCCCTCCAGTTTTCTTTTTGCAATTGATGTCTGGTTTCATACTATAGTTGTTAGAAAAGATGCTTGATATGATTTCAGTCTTCTTAAATTTGATGAGACTTAATATTTTGTGACCTAACATATGATCCATCCTGGAGAATGTTCCATGTGTACTTGAGAAGAATGTGTATTGTTACTTTTGGATGGAATGTTATGTATATGTCAGTTAGGTCCATCTCTTCTAACATGGCATCTGAGGCTGGAGTTTTCTTATTGATTTTCTGTCTGGATGATCTATCTATTGATGTAAATGGGATACTAAAGTCCCCTACTATTGTTGTATTGCTGTCTGTTTCTCCCTTTGGTTCTGTTAATATTTGCTTTATATATTTTGGTGTTCCTATATTGAGTGTATAAGTATTTAAAAATGTTATATCCTCTTTTTGGATCAATCCCTTTATCATTATGTAATACCCTTCTTTGTCCCTGATTACAGTCTTTGTTTTAAAGTGTATTTTGTCTGATATAAGTGTAGCTACCTCAGTAGATACCATGTAGTATCTTTTTCCATCCCCTCGCTTATAGTCTATGTGTGTCCTTATGTCTGAAATGAGTCTCTTCGAGACAGCATATAGTTGGGTCTTGTTTTTCATCCACTCAGTTACTCTATGTCTTTTGACTGGAAAATTTAGTCCATTTTCATTTAAAGTAATTATTGATAGGTATATACTTATTGCCATTTTGTTCATTGTTTTCTGGCCGTTTTGTAGTTCTTCTCTGTTCCTTTCTTCTTTTCTTGCTCCCTTCCTTTGTGTTTTAATGACTTTCTTTATTGGTATGTATAGATTCCTTTCTTATTGTCTTTTGAGTATCTACTATAGGTTTTTGCTTTGTGGTTACTATAAGGATTACATATAACAACTTACTTATAGTCATAATAGTCTATTTTATGTTGATAATAACAAGTCTGAATGCATTCTAGTACTGTACATTGAATTCCTCCCACCACACTTTATGTGTTCAATGTCACATTTTACATCTTTTATCTTTTTATCTTGTGCATATCTTAACTAACTAGTTACAGTTATTTTTACTATTTTTGTCTTTTAACTATCATACTAGCTTTATGAGTGATTAATCCATTACCTTTACTATATATTTACATTTACTAGTGAGATTTATGTTTTTATATATTTCTTTGCTCTTTCTTTTCAGTTTAAACAAGTCCCTTTAACCTTTCTTGTGAGGCCAGTTAGTGGTGATGAACTCCTTTAGCTTTTGCTTGTCTGGAAAACTCTTTATCTCTCCTTCAATTCTGAATGATAACTTTGCTGGATAAAATATTCTTTTTTTTTTTTCTTTTCTGTGGTACGTGGGCCTCTCACTCTTGTGGCCTCTCCTGTTGTGGAGCACAGGCTCCAGACATGCAGGCTCAGCGGCCATGGCTCACGGGTCTAGCCGCTCCATGGCATGTGGGATCTTCCTGGACCGGGACACGAAGCCACATCCCCTGCATCAGCAGGCAGACTCTCAACCACTGCGCCACCAGGGAAGCCCCTGAATAAAATATTCTTGTTGGAAATTTTTTTCTTTCAACACTTTGAATATATTGTCCCACTCTCTTCTGGCCTTCAAAGTGTCTGCTGAAAAATCTGCTGATCATCTTATGGGGGTTCACTTGCACATAACAAGTTGTTTTTCTCTTGCTGTTTTTAAGATTTTCTCCTTGTCTTTAACTTTTGACATTTTAATTATAAAGTGTGTTGGTGCAAATATCTTTGGGTTCATCTTTTTTTTTGGAACTCTCTGTGCTTCCTGGATCTGAATGTCTGTTTCTTTCACTAGATTAGGAAAGTTTTCAGCTATTGTCTCTTCAAATAAGTTTTCTGCCCCTTTCTTTCTCTCTTCTATGATGCAAATGTTAGTCTACTGGTTGTGTTCTCTTAGTCCCTTAAGCTGTTTCATTTTTTTTTTTTCTGCTCTGATTGAGTGAATTCCTCTACTCTGTCTTTGAGTTCACTGATCCTTTTTCTTCTGTTTTACCTAGTCTGCTCTTGACCCCCTCTAGTGTATTTTTCAGTTCAGTTATTGTATTCTTCAGCTCTGTAACTTCTGTTTGGAACTTTCTTATATTTTCTATCTCTTTACTAAAGTTCTCATTATGTTCATCCATTCTTCTCCTGAGTTCAGTTAACATCTTTATGACAGTTACTTTAAACTCTACTAAAGAGTAAATTACTTACTGCATTTCATGAAGCTTTTTTTTCTGAAGTTTTATCTTATTCTTTCATTTGGAATATATTCCTTTGTTTTTCCATTTTCTTGACTCTGTGTGTTGGTTTTATGCATTAGATGAAACAGCCACCTCTCCCAGTCTTGAAGGGTTGGCCTGTGTAGGAGATTAGGCTTATCATTCAACCCTGCCCTAGTTCTTGGTTGTCTCTCAAGCCTTTGTGACTATCCAAGGAGACTATTTTATTTTTAATAGCTCCCAGCAGTTGAGTGTGTGCCAGCGCCAGTCAGTATTCCAAAGGGATTAGCACCTAGATTCAACCTTATTGGAAGCCAAACCCTCAGTCAGCAGTGCTTAAAGAATACAAATATATACAGTCTTGTGGGATCACAACCATAAGCCCTGATGGCCACCAGAGCCAGGCAATCCTGAGGTGTACCCTGGACAGCAGTCACAAAAATTGGGCTCAAGACAAGTGTATAAGCTCCCTTCTGGGAGATACTAGTGAGCTCTAGCAAGCCAGAGGAAAAGTGCAAAGATGGCATCCCTGGACTATGTTCCCTGACGGCACCTCTGTAGCCTCCAGATGTGTGCAAACCTGAAGCCTGCCCCTAGGGCCCGAGCTCCAGGATCAGCAAGTAGGCCTCTTTCAGAGAAAGGTTGGTGGTGTGTTCCAATCTGCTGTCTGTGCAGTGCCCGGGAGGTGATAGCCTGACAAGAATTGTCTCTCTGATTGTTACAGTGCTGTGGGATTCAGGAATGCAAATCCCCCTGTCCACCAGAGATGGGCACCCAAGGGGTATCCCCTGGATGGCAACCATAAAATCCAGGGCACCAGATATAAAAACCAGGGCACCAGACATGTAAAAGAGCTCCCCTGCAAGAGATGTTAGTGCTCTGGGGTGCAGCAGAGGGAGAGCGGGAAGGTCATGCCCAACCTCTGAGGTCTCAGGAAAGGGAGAGCCCTTAGATGTGTGTTTAGTTTGAAGTCAACCCCTGAGGCTGCAGCTGTGACATAAACTATATGTCTCTTTCACAGAAAGACTGAGCTCCTGGGTCTGTTGTTTCTTGCTATGCCTTGGGAGTGGTAGCTGTTTAAGAACACTTTCTCCATTTGTTCCAGACCTATGGGACCTGTGAGTGTAAACCCCACTGGCCACCAGAACCAGGTGATATAGAGGTGTCCCCGGCAGCAGCTGCCAAGATCAGGGCACCAGAGAAGGCTATAAGCTCCTTTTTGGAGAATAGTGGTGAGCTGGAATGAGGCAGAGGGAGAGTACAAAGATTACATCCATCAGTCCCTGTTCCCTGAAAGCAGCTTTGTAGGCCCATATGTATATGCTAAACCAGAAGTCTGCTTCTTAGGCCAAAGCTCCTAGACAAAAAAAATAGGCCTCTTTCTCAGAAAAAGGGGGTATGTTTCAGTCTCTGTCTGTGCAGTGTCCTGGGTGGCAGTCTGCCAAGAACTGAATCTCTGATTATTACAGCCCCATGGGAACTGGGAATACAAGGGCCACAGCCTCCAGAGCCAGGTGATCAAGGTCATCCCCCTGGGTGGCAGCCACAAAAACCAGATCATCAGACATAAAAACCGAGGCTCCAGATGTGTGTAGGAGCTCCCCTCTTGGAGATACTGGAGCACTAGAGCATGGCAGAGAGCGGTGGGAAGATAGAGACCACTGGCTCGAGGGAGGCAGAGGGAGAGAGCAAAGATGGCACCTGCTGAAGAAAGAGGAAGAAAAGAAGAAAAAGAAATGAAAAAAGAAAGGCAAAAGGGAAATATAAAACAAACAAGAATAAAAAGAAAATGGAAGAAAAGAAAATATGGGGCTCCCAGCTTTGGCAAGGCTTAGGAAGAGCAGGGAAGTGACACCCACTAGCCTCCACCTCCAGGAGCATCCCAGTCCCTCAGACCAATGTTTTAAAATTAGGAAATGAGTTTATTTCACATAAAGTCTGGGAGTTTTTCAAAGGGCTGCTTCTGTGCTATTCCCTGGGTATATGCAGGGGCCTTTTAAGAGTTGTTCATGAGAGCACCATGGCCCCGTGGTCCTGTGGGCATGAGCTGTGTTTGTCTTCAAAGCCAGGTGTTGGGGGGGCTTGTCTCTCAGGTGCCAGTCTTAAAAATTGGGGTGCCCAATGTGGGGTATGAGCCCTTCATTAATCCAGGAGAAGCTCCAAGTTGTGAGTTTCTTGCTGATTGTTCATCACTGCACTGGGGTTGGGGTTTATGGTGAGCTTGTGTCTCAGCCTCTCCTACCTGGCTTAGATGTCATTTCCCTCTTGCTTGTCTGATGTGAAGGGGTTGCTCTGCCGGTTTTAGAATTTTTCCAGAGGAAATTGTTCCATATATAGCTATAAACTCCTTTGTGTCTGTGGGAGGAGGTGAACTCAAGATCTTCCTACATCACCATCTTAAACTGGAACCCTTTATTATTACTCTTAAAACGATGGAGTCTTAAATATACTTTTACTTAAAGAAGAATTGGTTATGTTGGCATAAATGCGGTATCGAGGGTCACCAATGATGCCATTTTTTGGTAGGGTCACAGTTTAAAATGTTTCCATAGTCAATATCTTCTAATAACCTATAATAGAAAAGAATCTAAAAAAGTGGATATATGTATATATATAACTGAATCACTTTGCTGTACAACTGAAACTAACACAATATCATAAATCAACTATACATAAAAAAAAAAGACATAAAAAATGTTTCCATAACCCATCCTCTAAAGTCACACAGCTATTGTGGAGTAAGCCTGGAATTTGAACCCCAGGATTCTGACTTCTAGGTAAATGCTGAATTCCAATATCCTCTTGATCACTCTAGGCAGAATTCTCATGCGTTTGGGCTCTCTATGCCCCTAATTCAGGGGTGTTGGGATGCTGAATATTACACTTTGGGACTGGGCTATGGAGGTAAGAAGACAGCGAACACAAGCTGATCTCAGACAGAATCATAGCAGGTTCAAGTGCAGGACCAGCAGGTCAGGGACCAAGTGCTTGGTCGAGGAAGCAGGAGCCTCCACAGTGGAAGAGAGGGCCTGCTGGGCAGAGACTTTCTTTCTTTTTTTTAAACATCTTCATTAGAGTATAATTGCTTTACAAAGTTCTGTTAGTTTCTGCTGTATAACAAAGTGAATCAGCTATATGTATACATATATCCCCATATCTCCTCCCTCTTGCATCTCCCTCCCACACGCCCTATCCCCCCCCTCTAGGTGGTCACACAGCACCGAGCTGATCTCCCTGTGCTATGTAGCTGCTTTGCACTAGCTATCTATTTTACGTTTGGTAGTGTATATATGTCCATGCCACTCTCTCACTTCATCCCAGCTTACCCTTCCCTCTCCCCTTGTCCTCAACTCCATTCTATACATCTGCGTCTTTATTCCTCTCCTCACCTTATGTTCCTCAGAACCATTGTTTTGGTTTGTTTGTTCGGTTTTTGATTCCATATATTTGTTTTAGCATATGGTATTTGCTTTTCTCTTTCTGACTTACTTCACTCTGTATGACAGACTCTAAGTCCATCCACCTCACTATAAATAACTCAATTTTGTTTCTTTTTGTGGCTGAGTAATATTCCATTGTATATATGTGCCACATCTTCTTTATCCATTCATCTGTCGATGGACACCTAGGTTGCTTCCTTGTCCTGGCAACCGTACATAGTGCTGCAATGAACATTGTGAAACATGCATCTTTTTGAATTATGTTTTCTCAGGGTATATGCCCAGTAGTGGGATTGCTGGGTCATATGGTAGTTCTATTTGTAGTTTTTTAAGGAACCTCCATACTGTTCTCCAAAGTGGCTGTATCAATTGACATTCCCACCAACAGTGCAAGAGGGTTCCCTCTTCTTCACACCTTTTCCAGCATTTATTGTTTGTAGATTTTTTGATGATGGCCATTCTGACTGGTGTGAGGTGACAACTCATTGTCGTTTTCATTTGTATTTCTCTAATGATTAGTGATGTTGAGCATCCTTTCATGTGTTTGTTGGCAATCTGTATATCTTCTTTGGAGAAATGTCTATTTAGGTCTTCTGCCCATTTTTGGATTGGGTTGTTTGTTTTTTGTTATTGACCTGCATGAGCTGCTTATAAATTTTGGAGAATAATACTTTGTCAGTGGCTTTGTTGGCAAATATTTTCTCCTATTCTGAGGGTTGTCTTTTCGTCTTGTTTATGTTTTCCTTTGCTGTGCAAAAGCTTTGAAGTTTCATTAGGTCCCATTTGTTTATTTTTGTTTTTATTTCCATTTTGCTAGGAGGTGGGTCTAAATGGATCTTGCTGTGATTTATGTCATAGAGTGTTCTGCCTATGTTTCCCTCTTAGAATTTTGTAGTGTCTGGCCTTACATTTAGGTCTTTAATCCATTTTGAGTTTATTTTTGTTTATCATTTAGGGAGTGTTCTAATTTCATTCTTTTACATGTAGCTGTCCAGTTTTCCCAGCACCACTTATTAAAGAGGCTGTCTTTTCTCCATTGTATATTCTTGTCTCCTTTATCAAAGATAAGGTGACCATATGTGCATGGGTTTATCTCTGGGCTTTCTATCCTGTTCCATTGACCTCTATTTCTGTTTTTGTGCCAGTACTGTAGTGTATTGATTACTGTAGCTTTGTAGTATACTCTGAAGTCAGGGGGCCTGATTCCTCCAGCTCCATTTTTCTTTCTCAAGATTGCTTTGGCTATGCGGGGTCTTTTGTGTTTCCATACAAATTGTGAATATTTTTGTTCTAGTTCTGTGAAAAATGCCATTGGTAATTTAGTAAGGATTACATTGAGCCTGAAGATTGCTTTGGGTAATATAGTCATTTTCACAATGTTGATTCTTCCAATCCAAGAACATGGTATATGTCTCCATCTATTTGTATCATCTCTAATTTCTTTCATCAGTGTCTTATAGTTTTCTATATAAAAGTCTTTTATCTCCTTAGGTAGGTTTATTCCCAGGCATTTTGTTCTTTTTGTTGCAGTGGTAAATGGGAGTGTTTCCTTAATTTCTCTTTCAGATTTTTTGTCATTAGTATATAAGAATGCAAGAGATGGGCTTCCCTGGTGGCGCAGTGGTTGAGAGTCAGCCTGCCAATGCGGGGGACGCCGGTTCGTGCCCCAGTCTGGGAGGATCCACGTGCTGCAGAGCAGCTGGGCTCGTGGGCCATGGCTGCTGGGCCTGCGCATGCGGAGCCTGTGCTCCCCAACGGGAGGGACCACAGTGGTGGGAGGCCCGTGTACCGCCAAAAAAAAAAAAATGCAAGAGATTTCTGTACATTAATTTTGTATCCTGATACTTTACCAAATTCATTGATTAGCTCTAGTAGTATTTTGGTAGGGGCTTTAGGATTCTCTATGTATAGTATCATGTCATCTGCAAACAGTGACAGCTTTACTTCTTCTTTTCCAATTTGGATTCCTTTTATTTATTTCTGTTTCTTCTCTTAGTGCTGTGACTAAAACTTCCAAATCTATGTTGAATAATAGTGGTGAGAGTGGGCAACCATGTCTTTTTCCTGATCTTAGTGAAAATGGTTTCAGTTTTTCACCATTGAGAACGATGTTGGCTGTGCGTTTGTCATACATGGTCTTTATTTTGTTGAGGTAAGTTCCCTCTGTGCCTACTTTCTGGAGAGTTTTTATGGTAAATGGGTGTTGAATTTTGTTGAAAGCTTTTTCTGCATCTATTGAGATAATCGTATGGTTTTTATCCTTCAGTTTGTTAATATGGTGTGTCACATTGATTGATTTGCATATACTGAAGAATCCTTGCATTCCTGGAAGAAACCCCATTGATCATGGTGTATGATCCTTTTAATGTGCTGTTGGATTCTGTTTGCTAGTATTTTGTAGAGGATTTTTGCATCTATGTTCATCAGTCATATTGACCTGTAGTTTTCTTTCTTAGTGACAGCTTTGTCTGATTTGGTGTCAGGGTGATGGTGGCCTCGTAGAATGAGTTTGGGAGTGTTTCTCCCTCTGTTATATTTTGGAAGAGTTTGGGAAGGATAGGTGTTAGCTCTTCTCTAAATGTTTGATAGTATTCGCCTGTGAAGCCATCTGGTCCTGGGCTTTTGTTTGTTGGAAGATTTTTAATCACAGTTTCAATTTCAGTCCTTGTTGTGTAGTTGCTTGTGGTAATCTCTCATGATCCTTTGTATTTCTGCAGTGTCAGTTGTTACTTCTCCTTTTTCATTTATAATTCTGTTGATTTGAGTCTTCTTTTTTTTCTTGATAAGTCTAGCTAATTGTTTATCAATGTATTTTATCTTCTCAAAGAACCAGCTTTTAGTTTTATTGGCTATTGTTTCCTTCATTTCTTTTTCATTTATTTCTGATCTGATTTTTATGATTTCTTCTGCTAACTTTGGGTTTTTTTTGTTCTTCTTTCTCTAGTTCCTTTAGGTGTAAGGTTAGGTTGTTTATTTGAGATGTCTTTTGTTTCTTGAGGTAGGATTATATTGCTATAAATTTCCCTGTTAGAACTGCTTTTGCTGCATTCTATTAGTTCGGGTCATTGTGTTTTCATTGTCATTTGCTTCTAGGTATTTTTAAATTTCCTCTTTGATTTCTTCACTGATCTCTTGGTTATTTAGTAGTGTATTGTTTAGCCTCCATGTGTTCATAGTTTTTACAGTTTTTTTTTTTTCCTGTACTTGACATCTTGTCTCATAGCTTCATGGTCAGAAAAGATCCTTGATACGATTTCAGTTTTCTTAAATATACCAAGGCTTGATTTGTGACCCAAGATATGATCTATCCTGGAGAATGTTCCATGAGCACTTGAGAAGAAAGTGTATTCTGTTGTTTTTGGATGGAATGTCCTATAAATATCAATTAAGTTGTTCTTGTTTAATGTGTCATTTCAGGTTTGTGTTTCCTTATTTATTTTCATTTTGGATGATCTGTCCATTGGTGTAAGTGGGGTGTTAAAGTCTCCTACTATTATTTGTTACTGTTGATTTCCCCTTTTATGGCTGTTAGCATTTGCCTTATGTATTGAAGTGCTCCTATGTTGGGTGCATAAATATTTAGAATTGTTATATCTTCTTCTTAGATTGATCCCTTGGTCATTGTCTCTTGTAATAGTCTCTGTTTTAAAGTTTATTTTTTCTGATATGAGAATTGCTACTCCAGGTTTCTTTTGATTTCCATTTGCATGGGATATAATTTTCCATCCCCTCACTTTCAGTCTGTATGTGTCCCAAGGTCTGAAGTGGGTCTCTTGTAGACAACATATATAAAAGTCTTATTTTTGTATCCATTCAACCAGTCTATGTCTTTTGGTTAGAGTATTTAATCCATTTAGTAGTTATCAATATGTATGTTCCTATTCCCATTTACTTAATTGTTTTGGGTTTGCTATTGTAGGTCTTTTCCTTCTCTTGTGTTTCCTGCCTAGAGAAGTTCCTTTAGCATTTGTTGTAAAGCTGGTTTGGTGGTGCTGAATTTTCTCAGCTTTTGCTTGTCTGTAATGGTTTTAATTTCTCCATCAAATCTGAGTGAGATCCTTGCTGGGTAGAGTAATCTTGGTTTTAGTTTTTTCCCTTTCATCACTTTAAATATGTCATGCCACTCCCTTCTGGCTTGCAGAGTTTCTGCTGAAAGATCAGCTGGTAACCTTATGTGGATTCCCTTGTATTATTTGTTGCTTTTCCCTTGCTGCTTTTCATATTTTTTCTTTGTATTTAATTTTTGATAGTTTGGTTAATATGTGTCTTGGTGTGTTTCTCCTTGGATTTATCCTGTGTGGGACTCTCTGCACTTCCTCGACTTGATTGACTATTTCCTTTCCCATATTAGGGAAGTTTTCAACTATAGTCTCTTCAAATATTTTCTCAGTCCCTCTATATATCTCTTTCTGCTGGGACCCCTATAATTCAAATGTTGGTGTGTTTAATGTTGTCCCAGAGGTCTCTGAGACTGTCCTCAATTCTTTTCATTCTTTTTTCTTTATTCTGCTCTGCAGTAGTTATTTCCATTGTTTTATCTTCCAGGTCACTTATCCATTCTTCTGCCTCAGTTTCTCTGCTATTGATTCCCTCTAGAGAATTTTAAATTTCATTTATTGTGTTATTCATCATTGTTTGTTTACACTTAGTTCTTCTAGATTCTTGTTAAACTTTTCTTATATTTTCTCCCTTCTATTTCTAAGACTTTGGATCATCTTTACTATCATTATTCTGAATTCTTTTTCAGGTAGACTGCCTATTTCCTCTTCATTTGTTTGGTCTGGTGGGTTTTTACAATGCCCCTTCATCTGCTGTCTATTTCTCTGTCTTCTCATTTTACTTAACTAACTGTGTTTTGGGTGTCCTTTTCACAGGCAGCAGGTTCGTAGTTCCTGTTGTTTTTGGTGTCTGCCCCCAGTGTATAAGGTTGGTTCAGTGGGTTGTGTAGGCTTCCTGGTGGAGGGTACTGGTGCCTGTGTTCTGGTAGGTTAGGGTGGATCTTGTTTTTCTGGTGAGCAGGACTGGGTCCAGTAGTGTGCTTTGGGATGTTTGTGAACTTATTATGATATTAGGCAGGCTCTTTGCTAAAGGTTGGGTGTGTCTTCCTGTCTTGCTAGTTGTTTGGCATGGGTTGTCTAGGACTGGAGCTGCTGGTCATTGACTGGAGCTGGGTCTTAGCATTGAAATGGACACCTCTGGGATAGCTCACACTGATTGATATTATGTGGGTCTGGGAGGTCTCTGGTGGTCCAATGTCCTGAACTCGGCTCTCCCATCTCAGAGGCTCAGGCCAGAGCACAAAGACCCTGTCAGCCATATGGCTTTTGGGAAGTCTGAGGTCTTCTGCTAATGTTCAGTTGGTCTTCTGTAGGAGTTGTTCCACATGTAGCTGTATTTTTGATGTATTTGTGTGAAGGAAGTTGATTTCCACTCCTCACTCCTCCACTATCTTGAAGGTCCCCCCAATACTCTAGAGTGTTTCTTGACTTGAGCCTGTTAGATGGGCCTGATAACTCCTGCTGTAAACTCTTACAAATGGTTGTTCTGAAGTTAAAAACAGATGATTTTATGAAACTCCTTTTCCAAACATGAATGCACAAAGTATAAACATAGAGCATAACTGTTATAAGGAGTATGAGATGGGAGGGAAAGTACTCTGTGCAAACATATTTCCCATTCCTGGAAATGTAATGCAAATACTATTCTGAGTATGGTGACTGATAAATGACATTGTGTGGACAATATCTCCATTTACCAGTTTGTTCAACATGTGGCTGGTAATCTTGATAGTGTGTTTCTGGGAGTAGGGGCTCTCCTGCATCCAGGGTTGCCCACAAGAAGATGCCAGGACATATGCACACACCCAGTAGGCTCACGTTATCAAGCTAGGGGCACTGTAAAAAGTCCTCTACAAGAGAATCCACTTAAAGTGGGACCAACATTCCACACTAAATGTAACAAACAATATTTGATTGAAACTTTATCTTGAGAAACAAAATTCAAAGCAAGGTTACTTTATCTTATATTTATATAATTATGCATAAAAGAACAAATCAGTTTTTTCTGAAAATCTAATGAACAAACAAACTAACCAGCTAACTACAGTATACATCCTAAGAAGATCAGCTCTACCCAAAAGTTTGAATAGTTTTCAGTTTTCTCTAGGGCTTCTGATGACATCTTTTTTTCTCTGAAGCTTACACGCATTCTTTTCTTCTGCATTATTTGCCCTAACTCTGCCTTATCCTCATTTGTCAATGATTTAATTGGGATTCAAGGCAGTCTCCCCTGTCACTTTCATTGACTTGTAAATCTTGCAGAAGATGAAGGATTTCCCAATTTCATTTGGCAATTGACTTGCATTACATTTGCATGTGTTGGCAGTACCTGCTGCATCCGATAATCTGGGAGATTCTGCAGGAAGTCCCTGACTGATGTGGCTGGTTTGGGGTGTGAGCTTCCAAGTGGATCAGGACGTTCTTGTCAGGTAGTTTTAAAAGTGGTCAGGTTATTAAAGAATAGATCATTTGTTTCTGTCTGGAAACTTGTAGCCATGTAAATTCAGATAACAAACACTCAGAAGAATATACCTTCTACAGTCAGTCTGGGTTGCACCAGGTAGAGAGGGCGGTGCCAGGCATATCATCAACGGTGATGTTGAGTCAATATACTCCTGAGTGTTAATTAAAATAATGTAATTTTCTTCTTTCTGGCTTCATGTGTAATAGTCTAATTTCAGTCTTGCTCTGAAATCTCATTACTCCATCATCTCTGTATAAAAACTTGTTCTCAGCTCTCCAGCTACCTTCTCTGGCCCGGGCCACAGTGTCTGTGATTCCATGTCAGGGACATGGGACAAAGAGGAATGTCACCATAGTGAACATGACTCATGAGATTGCAATATTTGGCCACATGTCTCCAGATGCAGCATGGGATGTGGAAGAAAGTATGGAAAGCTGTGAGATGAGCATTCTGGATATTTGTTTCAACAAAGGGCCGAGGGGATCTTCAAACATACTGTGTTTGGTGTAATCTGAATTGAGTTCAATCAGTTCAGAAAGCTAGATTGAGAGGGTTAAGAGGATTCCAGTGCGCAGACAGTGGGCTTATTTTTTGTGTGTGGTAAAAAATTCATAATATAAAATTTACAATTTTAAGCATTTTTCCATTTTAGGTGTACAGTTCTGTGGCATTAAGTACACTTATATTGCTGTGTAATCATCACCATCATCCATTTCTAGAACATTTTCATCATCCCAAACTGAAAGTCTGTACTCGTTAAACACTGATTCCTCATTTCCCCCTTCACCAGCTTCTGGCAAGTACCTCTCTACTTTCTGTCTCTATGAACTTGGCTACTCTAGGTGCCCTGTAGAAGTGAAATCATACAGGAATTGTTTCTGTGTAACGATATTTCATTTAGCATAATGTTTTCAAGGGTCATCCATGTGTTAAAATTTTCTTCCTTTTTAAAGCTGAATGATATTCCATTGTGTGTATATACACATTTTGTTTATCCATTCATCCCATTGATGGACATTTGGTTTGCTTCCACCTTTGGGCTATTGTGAACAAAGCTGCTGTGAACATTAGTGTATAAATATATATTAAAGTCTCTGCTTTCAGTTCTTTTGAGTTGGGCTTGGTTTTGTCAAGCTTAAGTTCTAAAGTATATCTGGCTTCTCTCATTTGGAAGACCTTTAAAAAATTGGGGGTAAGATGGGAATAAAGACACAGACCTACTAGAGAATGGACTTCAGGGTATGGGGAAGGGGAAGGGGAAGCTGGGACAAAGTGAGAGAGAGGCATGGACATATATACACTACCAAACGTAAAATAGATAGCTAGTGGGAAGCAGCCACATAGCACAGGGAGATCAGCTCAGTGCTTTGTGACCACCTAGAGGGGTGGGATAGGGAGGGTGGGAGGGAGGGAGATGCAAGAGGGAAGAGATATGGGAACATATGTATATGTATAACTGATTCACTTTGTTATAAAGCAGAAACTAACACATCATTGTAAAGCAATTATACTCCAATATTGATGTTAAAAAAAATTAGGGGTAGAGTGAGATTAATCTGATAGTTTAAAAAAGTTTTGCTTTTGAGTTCAGGAATTCAAGCTCATGAAAAAAAGACTTGAGGGTTCATGGGAACTGCCTCCATATCTCTTGTGGAAGAAGAAATAAACTTAATATTCCTGAGGCTTCAGAAAGAGAAGCAGAGCTACTGGCAGCCAGTTGTCAGCTAAATAAACATAAGGAGGAGATTTCTAGAAATGAGCATGAGCCAACAAGGGTCTGAACAGGTCGGGTGGTGAGCAGGTGTCGTTGTCCCACCACAATGAGGTGGGAGGAATCTCCAAGGTGCTCATCGTTGTCCTCCTCCATCTCTCCCTTTCCTGAAATGCTTCCTGCTCAATATTCTGCTTGTGGCTCCCTAGATACTTAATATATGTGAATCTTGACTCCCAACAATATTTGGCAGGGCTTACAAGGTAGCTTTTCCTTGTAAACTCTGTGAACCCAGTAGATTTATTGAAATGTCATTGGCGAGAAACTGGAAACATTATCTGAGAGAGATAAAGATAGACATAGACATAGAATGAGACACAGAGAGAGAGTTTCTGACCTAACCCTCTTTAAATGGAATGGAAATAGTCCTGCTTCCTCTCTTTCTTCTTTCAGGCACTTCTGCCCGTCACTGTCTCCTCCTATCCCTCCTTCTTCAGAGAATGAGAACTGGCAATTATTCACCTGTGTTGTCAGGGAATTATTATTAGTCCAAGTAGCTGCTCTCCAATCCTTTAGGGAGTGCTTGTGTTAGGGGAGATTGTGCATATAAAGCTCTCTAAATGATGTGGCTACAACTCCCCATGTACCGTGTTAGCAAAGAGAGGGCTTGTTTTGGAGAGCTGCCAGTGAAGCATTTCAAAGATAATTGGCAAATGATGTCTTAGAGACAATGCAAAAAATGCATTGAATTTTCCTAGCCTGAGATTGGAAACAGCCCCCTCTCTGCAAGGCAACCCAGTGGTTTATAATAATCACCTATGGAAAACTGTATTTTCAAGTCTCCAATTACTTTCCAACCCACTGGAGATTATGAAAGAACTGTCAGCCAGGAAATAAAAATAGCTTAGTGGAGTGCCTTTTTTTTTTTTTAACAGAAAGATTGTGTTGTTTCTTCTGCTGATTTCAAAACAAAACAAAGCCCTGGATGTGAGCCACGGATTACGGGAGTGGAACAGTAGCAGTAATAACAAGGAAGGAGTGGGCTGCTCATTTGTACATTTGATCTATCCACAGATCTGGAGAATAATTAAAAGGCTCCCTTCAGGGTGTCTGTTGCAGCATTGCTGAGGCAAGAGATGGATGGCTGTGGTTAATGGCTGCCAAGATGCTGATCTGCCTCAGGGGCAAGTCTGAGGAACAGGCATCCCCTGGGGCAGAAGGTCTTGGCTTCTGGTCTCCATTCTCTGGCTTCTCCTGTGAGCTATTCTCTGGGATCTCTGTATGCACAGACCTTGAGATTCTCTCATATTCTCAAACTAAGAAGTTCTAGTTCCCTCATAGGGAGACCCTGAGACAATGATTTGGGTGCAGGTAGTGTCCAGGGATGAGGGAGTGGGATAATGAGACAAAGAAGGAAAGAAAGACCAAAAAACAGGTGTATTGTGATCAGGTTGCCATTGTGGGCAACTGGGGCTCATTCCACTGGAACTCTGATGACTATGTAGAACACACTCCAGAATTGTTCCCCAGAGGGGTTAGGAAGACAAAGTATTTATCTATCATCCCTCACTGGCATTTCTGTCCTTCCCTGTGTGAGGGCAGCAAACACTCCAGTGGCCAGAGAATGGCCTCGGGCAGAGAGAGGCCAGAAGCCGCCAGTGTGAACAGAAACTATCTGTAAACGTCCTCCGGATGAGCTGAGAGGACAAAAGTGTGGCACCTACAGGGTTTGTTGCAGGCTCCTTCTCCAGCTTCTCTTCTTCCAGTCATCCCATAAACATGGGCCCTGTCTCTTCTTGTCATATGATTCTCCCTGGGACATATCATTTACTTGTACATCTCCTACAGTTGCTCATCTGTAGAATGGGGTGATGACAGCTTCCTGGAGGAGACACCTTTTGATTTGTCTGTCCAGTTCTTTGTCTTTTCTGGGAACTACCCCATCCCCACCCCTCATTCTGGGAAATGTTGCTTTATCTTCCTTCCAACGACATGATTTCTCTGTGTGTCCTGGACCCCTGGCTAAATGCTCAGAGATGGGCACCACCCCAAGCACGGCTCATCGAATCACTTCCCTGGGAATTCATACTTGGGGCTGAGAAGGAGTGCTGACACATATCAAGCTTGGGAGTTGTTAGACCACATTGCCCTAAATGAACTGAGGCCCTGCGCAAGCTGCTCTGCAGATGTGGAGTAGAGTGAAGCTGACCTTTAGAGAGGAGGACAGACAGGAGGTAGGCAAACAGTCCTGAGGGTGTTCAAGTGTGGGTCCCAGTTCTTCCCATGGTTTCTATGAGGCATCTCCTTTCCTTATAGACATTCTACTTTTCCCTAATTTAAGTTAATGGGAGGAACAGATCCAACATGATCTGTTTATAGAGTTGTTATAATAACCGTATGAGGTGAGTGTTCAGCACAATGCCTGGCATACAACCAGCCCTCAACAAATGACAGAGATGGTTATTTATAATGATGACTCCTTAATCTCCAGCCCTATCTGACCTTACCCCTGACTTGGTAGTTTCCTTATGAATGTCCCTAACATCTCAAACTCAATGAAACTGCATTTCCCATCTAAGACACCTCAATCATTCTGTATATATTATCACCACATATCCAGCACTCAGTTCAGAAACCTGGGAGTGTCCTTGGCTCTTTCTCCTGCCCCACAGCCAACCAATGAATAAGTTTGGGAGAATTCACCTCCATAAATATTTCTCAAGTCTATCCATTTCTTTCCACCCACATAACTACCATCCTGGTCCCTCCCTTATAATTTCTCCTCCAAGTTATAGCAACTACGTTCATCTAAGGCATGTGGAATCCTTTGTTCACGTGAAATCTTATGTAGAACTCCAATATATAAAGCACACAAGGTGAAGCTACTCCAGTTAAAAAGGGGAGTGGAGGCTACTTGAGCCCCTCCCACCCTACCTCCCCACCACACCCTGGCCCCTATCCATCTGTGGCTCAGAAAATGACATGTGAGCAAAGAGGTGAAGGAAGAGAAGAGGTCAGCCTTGAAGATGTCTGGGAGAAGAGCATTCCAGACAGAAGTAACAGCCAGTTACAGACCCTAAGGCGGCTCGGCGTGTTTGAGAAGCAGCCAGGGAGCCAGTGCTGATGGAGTGGATTGAGGAGAAGGGAGAGTTGTGGGAGAGCAGTCAGAGAAGTGACATAGCTGGATCATGTAGGGCCTTGTTGGCTATTGGGAGAACTTTGGCTTTTACTCTTAGTGAGATGGGAGCCACTGGGGGATTCTGAGCATAGCGGTTACCTTGTTGGACTTGTATCCTAAAAGGATCACTCAGGTCACCGTATGAATAGACTGTAGGGCATTGAGGAATGGAGCAGAGAGATCCTTGGGGAGGCTGTTACGATAATTTAGGCCAGAGATGACTAGGATGGTGGCAGGGGAGGTGGTGAGAAGGGGTCAGATTTTGATTGTATTTTAGAAGTAGAACCAACAGTGTTTGCTAGAGGAGTGATGCAGGGTGTAAAGGAAAGAAAGATATCAAGAAAGAATGGCACCTTTTTTTCCCTGAATACCTAGAAAAATAACTTTCCATCAACTGAGATGGAGAAGGTTGTAGGTATAAGAGGTGACTTTATCACAAGTGTATTTTACATAATGCTTTTTTGACATTTTCCATATATTTTTTTGCATTAAAATTTGATACCCAATTATCTGGTTTCAGAAAACAGAGACTAAGGGAAAAATTATTCACTTTTCAGAAAAATTTAGACTTGAGATTGATTTGAATAGTAAAAACAGTAAATTCTCATAACATATGTTAAATGTGAATCAGATGAGCATAAATTTTCAGAAATACATTTATTACGTAAAGGTCAGGTCAGCCAAAGAAAGTGAGGATGAGCTATGCAATGCATGGTGAGAACTGTGGCCCCCATTGCTTGGGTACAGTGATCTGGATAGGCAGTCTCAGGATGGTCTTCTTTTCTGGAATGTTCTGCTTTTTTACTCAACACATGCAGCAGAGAAGAACCTTCTCAGGTGCTTCGGTTGTGAGTGCTCACATGGCTCAGGTGGCCAGAATGGGACCTTGTATACATTGGAAATGTTGAAATAAATATTCCTGTTTCTAAACATCTACAGAACAGTTGTACTGCATTAATAGTATCACACACAAACACACACACACAAAATAATATCACACAGCCAATGTCTAACACATAAGCATAGCAGGTGCTCCATACATGAAATGAATAAGTGAGCAAATATTGCTATAAAAGGTACATGCAGAGGGTTATCATAGGCCACATTGATCTTATCTGCTTTCCTTACTCAGCCACAGACTTCACTGATCTTTAGATAGGATTACTGACCACACTATTAGATTTTCCCAGCTCAACTGGCATAATTATATATCTGTCTCTGCTTGTACCTGCTGGTTATGCTTTCAACAGCAAGTTACAGAAAAACCTAACTACAGCAACTTAATTGAAATTGCCAGCCCAGAGATTGCACAACAACTCATGTGCGTTCAAGGATCCAGGCTCTTCATGCTGTTTGTTCTGCCATTCTTAGCAGGTTGGCTTTCATCCTTTAGCTTGTCACCTCATATTTGCAGGGTAACAGCTGTACTTCCAGAAATTGCATGCTTACTCTAAGCAGGAAGAAGGAAGAAGAGGCAGAAAACAATAACCATATCCATTTCGTTTTATTAGAAAAGAAAGTTTCCTCAGAAACCTTGAAGCAGACTTCCTTTTGGTCACATTAGCCATAACTGTGTCAAAAGACAGTTTGGACAAAAGATCATTTCTAGCAGATCATAGTGTTGCTCCAACAAAATCAAGCTTCTGTTATAATGAGGGAAATAGATGTTAGGTAGGTAACTGATAGATTTGGTGTGCCCACTAAACTGTAAAATGCATGGCCACTGTGTCCACGTTTTCTACTTTGGTCTATATTGAGGACCCCCACATGCTGTAGAAGAGAACTGAAGACTTGTTGGCTGGGTGGATTCCAGTGCCAGTAGTTACTAGGAGCCAGAGCTACAAATCCAGAGAAGTTTGTCCCTTTGGTCTTTGGTACATTCAATAACAACCAGACCTTCACCTTGCGATAAAACCACTGTGCTTCTGCCAAAGAGTGCTGCATGGCTCCTTAAGGGCTCCTTTTAGCTGCCAAGACTCATCATCAAACTATCCTTGACAGATTTTAATTTTAGTTAAAGTAATTGGCCTAATATGAATCAGACTGACAGCCAGCTTTCAGACACCCTCTAACAGTCCATAATACCCATGCTACCCAGGGGATTCACAATGACATCACCAAAGATAATTATTACAGGATGTAGGAGCTAATAGTGAAGGCTAATTAAAGGTCTTGTTTCATGTATATTTCCTGCATAAAGGAAGGAGATAGGGAGCTCCCAAGAGAGTGATAGGCTTCTTGGGAAGGTAACTTCCCTTAGCAATTTAGGATGACATCAGAATTTTAACTTCAGCAAGACAAGCCTCATGAACAAGAGAGCTATAAATATCCAAACAAATTGGGAGAAACAGATTAATTAGAGGAAAAAGGATAACGTGAAATGTAATAGTATGTCATATTATTGAAAGCACAGCTTTGGAGTAAGGTAGGCCTGGATTCAGATTCAAGCCCTGACACTAGTTTTGAGACCTTAGGCAACTTATTTAACTCCTTGGTTGGTTTTCTAATCTGGAAATGGAAGTCAATGTAGGTATCTTCACGGAATTGAGACAAGAGTTAACATGAGATAATGAATGTAAAGCAAATAGCCCAGAGCTTAGCAAGTATAATTGAACCTATTAAAGATGCTTGTTTGGCAGAACATGTTGGCAGGTGGTCCAGGGCTCAAGCTGCTAGGGTTGCCCTCATGCCCCTCCTTCCCACATCTGGTTTCCACTGCATGTGTTGAACGCATGGGGGGTGGTTTGTTTCATAACTGGAAGGCTGGGAGGAGATTGTTGTTGATGTTTGGAATAGGCTGACAGGTATAAATGAGGGGCTGCATCTCATATGTCCCTGCCCAGCCACCGGGCCAGGTGTGAGTCCCATGGCTACAGGGGTGGAGACCAAAAGCTAGAGAAGTGATGTAACAAAAATCTTTATGAACTGGGCCCCAAAGCTGCTATTCTTGTATCCTTAGACCGTGGAGAGTAGCATGGCCTAGAAACAAGATTTCCCCCCTCTGGACAGACTCCAGCACATGTTGTGGCTCTGGGATATTAGCGGGCCAGTGCAGTTTGCACAGGCATTGACAGGGGCAACTGGCTGTGGTCAGGCAGGGAGTCAGGCCAATGCTGCTTTGTGATGTAGCTGGGCCAGGTTTGTGGTGATCATAAGACCATCCCCAGAGGAACTCTTAGAAATACCTACAGGTGATAATGGGAGGTCCCCATGTTCCTGGAAACACATGTTCCTTACTCAGCAGGTGGTTTGAACTCAAATGTAACTAATACCTCTATCCAGTGAAGCCAGATGACCCTGGGATTATACTTCACATTCACCACAATATGATTAAGTATCTTCTTCTTATTATTTTTTAACATCTTTATTGGAGTATAATTGCTTTACAATGGTGTGTTAGTTTCTGCTTTATAAAAAAGTGAATCAGCTATACATGTACATATATCCCCATATCTTCTCCCTCTTGCGTATCCCTCCCACCCTCCCTATCTTACCCCTCGAGGTGAGACAAAGCACCGAGCTTATCTCCCTGTGCTATGTGGCTGCTCCCCACTAGCTATCTATTTTACATTTGGTAGTGTATATATGTCTGTGCCACTCTCTCACTTCGTTCCAGCTTACCCTTCCTCCTCCCCATGTCCTCAAGTCCATTGTCTACATCTGTGTCTTTATTCCTGTTCTGCCCCTAGGTTCTTCAGAACCTTTTATTTTTTTTGGATTCCATATCTAAATGGATGTTAGCATACAATATTTATTTTTCTCTTTCTGACTTACTTTATTCTGTATGACAGACTCTAGGTCCATCCACCTCACTACAACTAACTCAATTTTGTTTCCTTTGATGGCTGAGTAATATTCCATTGTATATATGTGCCACATCTTCTTTATCCATTCATCCGATTATGGACACTTAGGTTGCTTCCATGTCCTGGCTATTGTAAATAGAGCTGCAGTGAACATTGTGGTACATGACTCTTTTTAAATTATGGTTTTCTCAGGGTATATTCTCAGTAGTGGGATTGCTGGGTCATATGTTACCTCTATATTTAGCTTTTTAAGGAATCTCCATACTGTTCTCCATAGTGGTTGTATCAATTTACATTCCCACCAACAGTGCAAGAGGGTTCTCTTTTCTCCACACTCTCTCCAGCATTTATTGTTTGTAGACTTTTTGATGATGGCCATTCTGACCAGAGTGAAGTGATACCTCATTGTAGTTTTGATTTGTATTTCTCTAATGATTAGTGGTGTTGAGCATCCTTTCATGAGTTTGTTGGCAATCTGTATATCTTCTTTGGAGAAATGTCTATTTAGATCTTCTGGACATTTTTGGATTTGCTTGTTTTTTTTTTTTTATATTGAGCTGCATGAGCTGCGTGTAATTTTGGAGATTAATCCTTTGTCAGTGGCTTTGTCTGCAAATATTTTCTCCCATTCTGAGGGTTGTCTTTTCATCTTGTTTATGTTTTCCTTTGCTGTGCAGAAAGCTTTTAAGTTTCATTAGGTCCCATTTGTTTATTTTTGTTTTTATTTCCATTTATTTCCAAATTTTATTTCCATTTCTCTAGGAGGTGGGTCAAAATGGATTTTGCTGTAATTTATGTCAAAGAGTGTTCTGCCTATGTTTTCCTCTAAGAATTTTATAGTGTCTGGCCTTAAATTTAGGTCTTTAATCCATTTTGAGTTTATTTTTGTGTATGGTGTTAAGGAGCATTCTAATTTCATTCTTTTACATGTAGCTGTCCAGTTTCCCCACACCACTTATTAAAGTGGCTGTCTTTTCTCCATTGTATATTCTTGCCTCCTTTATCAAAAATAAGGTGACCATATGTGCATGGGTTTATCTCTGGGCTTTCTATCCTGTTCCATTGATCTATATTTCTGTTTTTATGCCAGTACAATACTGTCTTGATTACTGTAGCTTTGTAGTATACTCTGAAGTCAGGGAGCCTGATTCCTCCAGCTCCATTTTTCTTTTTCAATAATGCTTTGGTTATTCAGGGTCTTTTGTGTTTCCATACAAATTGTGAAATGTTTTTGTTCTAGTTCTGTGAAAACTGACATTGGTAATTTGATAGGGATTGCATTGAACCTGTAGATTGCTTTAGGTAGTATATTCATTTTCACAATGTTGCTTCTTCCAATCCAAGAACATGATATATCTCTCCATTTGTTTGTATCATCTCTAATTTTTCATCAATGTCTAATAGTTTTCTGCATACAGGTCTTTTGTCTCCTTAGGTAGGTTTATTCCTAGGTATTTTGTTCTTTTTGTTGCAGTGGTAAATGGCAGTGTTTCCTTAATTTCTCTTTCAGATTTTTTGTCATTAGTATATAAGAATGCAAGAGATTTCTGTACATTAATTTTGTATCCTGATACTTTACCAAATTCATTGATTAGCTTTAGTAGTATTTTGGTAGAGGCTTTAGGATTCTCTATGTATAGTATCATGTCATCTGCAAACAGTGACAGCTTTACGTCTTCTTTTCCAATTTGGATTGCTTTTATTTCTTTTTCGTCTCTGATTGCTCTGGCTAATACTTCCAAAACTATGTAGAATAATAGTGGTGAGAGTGGGCAAGCTTGTTTTGTGGCTGATCTTCGAGAAAATGGTTTAAGTTTTTCACCATTGAGAAGGATGTTGGCTGTGGGTTTGTCATATATGGGCTTTACTAATTTGAGGTAAGTTTTCTCTATGCCTTCAATTTGTTAATATGGTTTATCACACTGATTGATTTGTGTATATTAAAGAATCCTTGCACTCCTGGGATAAACCCCGTTGATCACGGTGTATGATCCTTTTTTTTTTTTTTTTTTTTTTTTTTGGTATGCAGGCCTCTCACTGTTGTGGCCTCTCCCGTGGTGGAGCACAGGCTCCGGACAGGCAGGCTCAGTGGCCTTGGCTCATGGACCCAGCTGCTCCGCGGCATGTGGGATGTTCTGGGACTGGGGCACGAACCTGTGTCCCCTGTATCAGCAGGTGGACTCTCAACCACTGTGCCACCAGGGAAGCCGTGCATGATCCTTTTAATGTGATTTGGATTCTGTTTGCTAGCATATTGTTGAAAATTTTTGCATCTATGTTCACCAGTGATATTGCCCTGTAGTTGTTTTTTTTTTTTTTTTGACGTCTTTGGCTTTGGTATCAGGGTGGTGGTAGCCTTGTAGAATGAGTTTGGGAGTGTTCCTCCCTCTACTATATTGTGGAAGAGCCTGAGAAGTATAGGTGTTAGCTCTTGTCTAAATGTTTGACAGAATTTGCCTGCGAAGCCATCTGGTCCTAGTCTTTTGTTTGTTGGAAGATTTTTTGACAGTCTCATTTTCAGTGCTTGTGATTGGTCTGTTTATATTTTCTATTTATTCCTGGTTCAGTCTCAGATCGTTGGGCTTTTCAACGAATTTGTCCCCTTCTTCCAGGTTTTCCAATGTATTGGCATATAGTTACTTGTAGCAATCTCTCATGATCCTTTGTATTTCTGCAGTGTCACTTGTTACTTCTCCTTTTTCATTTCTAAATCTATTGATTTGAGTTCTCCCTTTTTTTTCTTGATAAGTCTGACTAATGGCTATCAATTTTGTTTATCTTCTCAAAGAATTAGCTTTTAGTTTTATTGATCTTAGCTAATGTTTCCTTCATTTTTTTCATTTATTTCCTTTTTTTACACCTTTATTAGAGTATAATTGCTTTACAATGGTGTGTTAGTTTCTGAATTATAACAAAGTGAATCAGTTATACATATACATATGTTCCCATATCTCTTCCCTCTTGCGTCTCCCTCCCTCCCACCCTCCCTATCCCACCCTCCTTATCCCACCCCTCCAGGCGGTCACAAAACACCAAGCTGATCTCCCTGTGCTATGTGGCTGCTTCCCACTAGCTATCTACCTTACACTTGGTAGTGTATATATGTCCATGCCTCTCTCTCTCTTTGTCACAGCTTACCCTTCCCCCTCCCCATATCCTCAAGTCCATTCTCTAGTAGGTCTGTGTCTTTTTTCTTGTCTTACCCCTAGGTTCTTCATGACATGTTTTTTCTTAAATTCCATAAATATGTGTGACCATACGGCATTTGTCTTTCTCTTTCTGACTTACTTCACTCTGTATGACAGACTCTAGGTCTATCCACCTGATTACAAATAGCTCAATTTCGTTTCTTTATATGGCTGAGTAATATTCCATTGTATATATGTGCCACATCTTCTTTATCCATACATCCAATGATGGACACTTAGGTTGTTTCCATCTCTGGGCTATTGTAAATAGAGCAGCCAAGAACATTTTGGTGCATGACTCTTTTTGAATTATGGTTTTCTCAGGGTATATGCCCAGTAGTGGGATTGCTGGGTCATATGTTAATTCTATTTGTAGTTTTTTAAGGAGCCTCCATACTGTTCTCCATAGTGGCTGTACCAATTCACATTCCCAGCAGCAGTGCAAGAGTGTTCCCTTTTCTCCACACCCTCTCCAGCATTTATTGTTTCTAGATTTTTTGACGCTGGCCATTCTGACTGGTGTGACATGATATCTCATTGTAGTTTCTATTTTATACATCTATATTGGAGAATAATTGCTTTACAATCATGCGTTGGTTTCTGCTTTATAAAAATCATTGTAGTTTTGATTTGCATGTCTCTAATGATTAATGATGTTGAGCATTCTTTCATGTCTTTGTTGGCAGTCTGTATATCTTCTTTGGAGAAATGTCTATTTAAGTCTTCTGCCAATTTTGTATTGGGTTGTTTGTTTTTTTGTTATTGACCTGCATGAGCTGCTTATAAATTTTGGAGATTAATCCTTTGTCAGTTGCTTCATTTGCAAATATTTTCTCCCATTCTGAGGGCTGTCTTTTGGTTTTGTTTATGGTTTCCTTTGCTGTGCAAACGCTTTGAAGTTTCATTAGGTCCCATTTGTTTATTTTTGTTTTTATTTGCATTTCTCTAGGAGGTGGGTCAAAAAGGATCTTGCTGTGATTTATGTCATAGAGTGTTCTGCCTATGTTTTCCTCTAAGAGTTTGACAGTTTCTGGCCTTACATTTAGGTCTTTAATCCATTTTGAGCTTGCTTTTGTGTATGGTGTTAGGGAGAGATCTAATCTCATACTTTTACATGTAGCTGTCCAGTTTTCCCAGCACCACTTATTGAAGAGGCTGTCCTTTCTCCACTGAACATTCCTGCCTCCTTTATCAAAGATAAGGCGACCATATGTGCGTGGGTTTATCTCTGGGCTTTCTATCCTGTTCCATTGATCTATATTTCTGTTTTTGTGCCAGTACCATACTGTCTTGATTACTGTAGCTTTGTAGAATAGTCTGAAGTCAGGGAGCCTGATTCCTCCAGCTCCGTTTTTCATTCTCAAGATTGCTTTGGCTATTCGGGGTTTTTGTGTTTCCATACAAATTGTGAAATATTTTGTTCTAGTTCTGTGAAAAATGACAGTGGTAGTTTGATAGGGATTGCATTGAATCTGTAGATTGCTTTGGGTAGTAGAGTCATTTTCACAATATTGATTCTTCCAATACCAGAACATGGTATATCTCTCCATCTATTTGTATCATCTCTAACTTCTTTCATCAGTATCTTATAATTTTCTGCATACAGGTCTTTTGTCTCCTGAGGTAGGTTTATTCCTAGATATTTTATTCTTTTTGTTGCAATGGTAAATGAGAGTGTTTTCTTGATTTCACTTTCAGATTTTTCATCATTACTGTATAGGAATGCCAAAGATTTCTGTGCATTAATTTTATATCTTGCTACCTTACCAAATTCATTGATTAGCTCTCGTAGTTTTCTGGTAGCATCTTTAGGATTCTCTACGTATAGAATCATGTCATCTGCAAACAGTGACGGCTTTACTTGTACATTTCCAATTTGGATTCCTTTTATTTCCCTTTCTTCTCTGATTGCTGTGGCTAAAACTTCCACAACTATGTTGAATAAGAGTGGAAAGAGTGGGCAACCTTGTCTTGTTCCTGATCTTAGTGGAAATGCTTTCAGTTTTCACCATTGAGGACGATGTTGGCTGTGGGTTTGTCATATATGGCCTTTCCTATGTTGAGGAAAGTTCCCTCTATGCCTACTTTCTGCAGGGTTTTTTATCATAAATTGGTGTTGAATTTTATCAAAAGCTTTCTCTGCATCTATTGAGGATGATCATACGGTTTTTCTCCTTCAGTTTGTTAAAATGGTGTATCATGTTGATTGATTTGTGTATATTGAAGAAACCTTGCATTCCTTGAATCAACCCCACTTGATCATGGTATATGATCCTTTTAATGTGCTGTTGGATTCTGTTTGCTAGTATTTTGTTGAGGATTTTTGCATCTATGTTCATCAGTGATATTGGCCTGTAGTTTTCTTTCTTTGTGACATCGTTGTCTGGTTTTGGTATCAATGTGATGGTGGCCTCGTAGAATGAGTTTGGGAGTGTTCCGCCCTCTGCTATATTTAGAAAGAGTTTGAGAAGTATAGGTGTTAGTTCTTCTCTAAATGTTCGATAGAATTCCCCTGTAAAACTATCTGGTCCTGGGCTTCTGTTTGTTGGAAGATTTTTAATCACAGTTTCCATTTTAGTGCTTGTGATTGGTCTGTTCATATTTTCTATTTCTTCCTGATTCAGTCTTGGCACGTTGTGCATTTGTAAGAATTTGTCCATTTCTTCCAGGTTGTCCATTTTATTGGAATAGAGTTGCTTGTAGTAATCTCTCGTGATCTTTTGTATTTCTGCTGTGTCAGTTGTTACTTCTCCTTTTTCATTTCTAATTCTATTGATTTGAGTCTTCTCCATTTCTTTCTTGATGAATCTGGCTAATGGTTTGTCAATTTTGTCTATCTTCTCAAAGAAACAGTTTTTAGTTTTATTGATCTTTGTTATCGTTTCTTTCATTTCTTTTTCATTTACTTCTGGTCTGATTTTTATGGTTTCTTTCTTTCTACTAACTTTGGGTTGTTTTTGTTCTTCTTTCTCTAATTGCTTTAGGTGCAAGGTTAGGTTGTTTATTCGAGATGTTTCCTGTTTCTTAAGGTAGGATTGTATTGCTATAAACCTCCGTCTTAGAACTGCTTTTGCTGCATTGCATACGTTTTGGGTCGTCGTGTCTCCATTGTCATTTGTTTCTAAGTATTTTTTGATTTTCTCTTTGATTTCTTCAGTTATCACTTCATTTAAGTAGTGTATTGTTTAGCATCCATGTGTTTGTATTTTTTACATATCTTTTCCTGTAATTGATATCTAGTCCCATAGCGTTGTGGTCAGAAAAGATACTTGATACAATTTCAATTTTCTTAAATTCACCAAGGCTTGATTTGTGACCCAAGATATGATCAATTCTGGAGAATGTTCCATGAGCACTTGAGAAAGATATGTATTCGTTGTTTTTGGATGGAAAGTCCTATAAATAACAATTAAGTCCATCTTGTTTAATGTATCATTTAAAGCTTGTGTTTCCTTATTTGTTTTCATATTGGATGATCTGTCCATTGGTGAAAGTGGGGTGTAAAAGTCCGCTACTATGAATGTGTTACTGTCAATTTCCCCTTTTATGGCTGTTAGTATTTGCCTTATGTATTGAGGTGCTCCTATATTGGGTGCATAAATATTTACAATTATTATATCTTCTTCTTGGATCGATCCCTTGATCATTATGTAGTGACCTTCTTTGTGTCTTCTAATAGTCTTTATTTTAAAGTCTATTTTGTCTGATATGAGAATTGCTACTTCAGCTTTATTTTGGTTTCCATTTGCATGGAATATCTTTTTCCATCCCCTTTCTTTCAGTCTGTATGTGTCTCTAGTTCTGAAGTGGGTCTTTTGTAGACATCAAATATATGGGTCTTGTTTTTGTATCCATTCAGCCAGTCTGTGTCTTTTGGTGGGAGCATTTAATCCATTTACATTTAAGGTAATTATCGATATGTATGTTCCTATTCCCATTTTCTTAATTGTTTTGGGTTTGTTATTGTAGGTCTTTTCCTTCTCTTGTGTTTCTTGCCTAGAGAAGTTCCTTTAGCATTTGTTGTAAAGCTGGTTTGGTGGTGCTGAACTCTCTCAGCTTTTGCTTGTCTGTAAAAGTTTTAATTTCTCCATCAAATCTGAATGAGATCCTTGCAGGGTAGAGTAATCTTGGTTGCAGGTTTTTCTCCTTCATCACTTTAATTTAGTCCTGCCAGTCCCTTCTGGCTTGCAGAGTTTCTGCTGAAAGATCAGCTGTTAACCTTATGTGGATTCCCTTGTGTGTTATTTGTTGTTTTTCCCTTCCTTTTTTTAATATGTTTTCTTTGTATTTTATTTTTCACAGTTTGATTAATATGTGTCTTGGCGTATTTCTCCTTGGATTTATCCTGTATGGGACTCTGTGTGCTTCCTGGACTTGATTAACTCTTTCCTTTCCCATATTAAGGAAGTGTTCAACTATAATCTCTTCAAATGTGTTCTTAGTCCCTTTATTTTTCTCTTCTTCTTCTGGGACCCCTATAATTCTAATGTTCATGTATTTAATATTGTCCCAGAGGTCTCTGACACTGTCCTTAAGTTTTTTCATTCTATTTTCTTTATTCTGCTCTGTGGTAGTTATTACCACTATTTTATCTTCCAGGTCACTTATCCATTCTTCTGCCTCAGTTATTGTGCTATTGATCCCATCTAGAGTACTTTTAATTTCCTTTATTTGTTGTTCATCATTATTTGTTTCATCTTTAGTTCTTCTAGGTCCTTGTTAAATATTTCTTGCATTTTGTCAATTCTATTTCCAAGATTTTGGATCATCTTTACTATCATTATTCTGAATTCTTTTTCAGGTAGACTGCCTATTTACTCTTCATTTGTTAGGTCTGGTGGGTTTTTATCTTGCTCTTTCATCTGCTGTGTGTTTTTCTTTCTTCTCATTTTGCTTATCTTACTGTGTCTGGGGTCTCCTTTTTTCAGGCTGCAGGTTCGTAGTTCCCGTTGTTTTTGGTGTCTGTCCCCAGTGGCTAAGGTTGGTTCAGTGGGTTGTGTAGGCTTCCTGGTAGAGGGGACTAGTGCCTGTGTTCTGGTCTATGAGGCTGGATCTTGTATTTCTGGTGAGTAGGTCCACGTTTGGTGGTGTGTTTTGGGGTGTCTGTGGGCCTATTAAGATTTTAGGCAGCCTCTGTGTTAATGGGTGTGGTTGTGTTCCTGTCTTGCTAGTTGTTTTGCATAGGGTGTCCAGCACTGTAGCTTGCTGGTCGTTGAGTGAAACTGGATGCTGGTGTTGAGATGGAGATCTCTGGGAGATTTTCACCATTTGATATTACGTGGAGCTGGGAGATCTCTTGTGGACCAGTGTGCTGAAGTTGGTTCTCCCACCCCAGGGGCACTGTCCTGACTCGTGGCTGCAGCACCAAGACCTTTTCATCCACACGGCTCAGAATAAAAGGAAGAAAAAGTAGAAAGAAAGAATTAGTAGAAGTAGAAAGAAGGAAAGAAAGAAGAAAGAAAGAAAGAAAGAAAGAAGATAAAGTAAAATAAAATAAAGTTATTAAAATAATTATTAAGAAAAAAATTAAAAACAAACATACAAAAAATGGATGGATAGAACCCTAGGACAAATGGTGGAAGCAAGGCTGTACAGACAAAATCTCACATAGAAGCATACACATACACACTCAGAAAAGAGGAAAAGGGGATAAAATCATAAATCTTGCTAAGTCCACCTCCTCAATTTGGGATGATTTGTTGTCTAAAGGAGGGAAGGAAGGAAGGAGGGAAGGAAGGAAGGAAAGAAAGAAAGAAAGAAAAGAAAGAAAGAAGATAAAGTAAAATAAAATAAAGTTATTAAAATAAAAAATAATTATTAAGAAAAAAAATTTTTAAAAAAAACCGACGGATAGAACCCTAAGACAAATGGTGGAAGCAAAGCTATACAGACAAAATCTCACACAGAAGCATACACATACACACTCACAAAAAGAGGAAAAGGGGAAAAAATCATAAATCTTGCTCTCAGAGTCCACCTCCTCAATTTGGGATGATTTGTTGTCTATTCATGTATTCCACAGATGCAGGGTACATCAAGTTGATTGTGGAGCTTTAATCCCCTGCTTCTGAGGTTGCTGGGAGAGATATCCCTTTCTCTTCTTTGTTCTCACAGCTCCTGGGGCTCAGCTTTGGATTTGGCCCCACCTGTGCGTGTAGGTCACCGGAGGGCGTCTGTTCTTTGCTCAGACAGGACGGGGTTAAAGGAGCAGGTGCTTCGGGGACTATGGCTCACTCAAGCCGTGGGGAGGGAGGGGCACCAAGTGCACGGCGGGCCTGCGGCGGCAGAGGCCAGCATGACGTTGCACTGGCCTGAAGTGTGCCGTGTGTTCTCCCGGGGAAGTTGTCCCTGTATCCCGGGACCCTGGCAGTGGCGGACTGCACAGGCTCCCCAGACGGGGGGGTGTGGATAGGGACCTGTGCTCGCACACAGGCTTCTTGGTGGTGGCAGCAGCAGCCTTAGCGTCTCATGCACATCTCTGGGGTCCGCGCTGTTAGTCGCGGCTCACGCCCGTCTCTGGAGCTCCTTTAAGCAGCGCTCATAATCCCCTCTCCTCGCGCACCAGGAAACAAAGAGGGAAGAAAAAGTCTCTTGCCTCTTCGGCAGGTCCAGACTATTCCCTGGACTACCTCCCGGCTAGCCGTGGTGCACTAACCCTCTGCAGGCTGTGTTCATGCCGCCAACCCCAGTCCTCTCTCTGCGCTCTGACCGAAGCCCAAGCCTCAGCTGCCAGCCCCTCCCGCCCCGGCGGGTGAGCAGACAAGCCTCTCAGGCTGGTGAGTACTGGTCGACACCATTCCTCTGTGCGGGAATCTCTCCACTTTGCCCTCTGCAGCCCTGTGGCTGCGCTGTCCTCCACGGCCCTGAAGCTTTCCCCCTCCACCACCCGCAGTCTCCACCCGCGAAGGGGCTTCCTAGTGTGTGGAAACCTTTCCTCCTTTACAGCTCCCTCCCACTGGCCCAGGTCCTGTCCCTATCCTTTTGTCTCTGTTTATTCTGTTTTCTTTTGCCCTACCCAGGTACGTGGGGAGTTTCTTGCCTTTTGGGAGGTCTGAGGTCTTCTGCCAGCGTTCAGTAGGTGTTCTGTAGGAGTTGTTTCATGTGTAGGTGTATTTCTGGTGTATCTGTGGGGAGGAAGGAGATATCTGTGTCTTACTCTTCCGCCATCTTCCCCTCCTCCAGCTTTTTCATTTATTTCTGATCTGATTTTTATGAGTTCTTTCCTTCTGCTAACTTTGGGTTTTTAAATTTTTGTTCTTTCTCTAATTGCTTTAGGTGTATGGTTAAGTTGTTTACTTGAGATGTTTCTTGTTTCTTGAGGTAAGATTGTATTGCTATACCCTTCCTTCTTAGAACTGCTTTTGCTGCATCCCATATATTTTGGATCATCGTGTTTTCATTGTTATTTGTTTCTAAGTATTCTTTTATTGCCTCTCTTTGATTTCTTCAGTGATCTCTTGGTTATTTAGTAATGTATTTTTTAGCCTCCATGTGTTTGTACTTTTTAAAGTTTTTTTCCTGTAATTAATATCTAGTCCCATAGCATTTTGGTCAGAAAAGACCCTTGATACGATTTAAATTTTCTTAAATATACCGAGGCTTGCTTTGTGACCCAAGATATGATCTATCCTAGAGAATGCTCCATGAGTGCTTGAGAAGAAAGTGTATTCTGCTGTTTTTGGATGGAAAGTCCTATAAATATCAATTAAGTTGATCTTGTTTAATGTGTCATTTAAAGCTTGTGTTTCCTTATTTATTTTCATTTTGGATTATCTCTCCATTGGTGAAAGAGGGTTGTTAATGTCCCCTACTCAGATTGTGTTACTGTTGATTTCCTCCCCCTTTTTTTTTGTGGTACACGGGCCTCTCACTGTTGTGGCCTCTCCCGTTGCAGAGCACAGGCTCTGGACACGCAGGCTCAGCGGCCATGGCTCACAGGCCTAGCTACTCCGCAGCATGGGGGATCCTACCAGACCAGGGCACAAACCCGTGTCCCCTGCATTGGCAGGCGGACTCTCTACAACTGCACCACCAGGGAAGCCCCTTGATTTCCCCTTTTATGGCTGTTAACATTTCCCTTATATACTGAGGTGCTCCTCTGTTGGGTGCATAAATATTTACAATTGTTATATCTTCTTCTTGGATTGATCCCTTGATCATTATGTAGTGTCCTTCTTTGTCTCTTCTAATAGTCTTTATTTTAAAGTCTATTTTGTCTGATGTGAGAATTGCTACTCCAGCTTTCTTTTGACTTCCATTTGCATGGAATATCTTTTTCCATCCCTTCACTTTCAGTCTGTGTGTCCCTAGCTCTGAAGTGGGTCTCTTGTAGACAGCAGGTATATGGGTGTTCTTTTTGTATCCATTCAGCCAGTCTATGTCTTTCTGTTGGAGCATTTAATTCATTTTTATTTAAGGTAGTTATCATTATGTATGTTCCTATTACCATTTTCTTAATTGTTTTGGGTTTGTTATTGTAGGTCTTTTCCTTCTTTTGTGTTTCCTGTCTAGAGAAGTTCCTTTAGCATTTGTTGTAAAGCTGGTTTGGTGGTGCTGGATTCTCTTAGCTTTTGCTTTTCTGTAAAGGTTTTAATTTCTCTGTCGAATCTGAATGAGATCCTTGCTGGGTAGTGTACTCTAGTTTTTTCCCTTTCATCACTTTAAATATGTCCTGCTACTCCCTTCTGGCTTGCAGATTTTCTGCTGAAAGATCAGCTGTTAGCCTTATGGGGATTCCCTTTTATTTTATTTGTTGTTTTTCCCTTGCTGCTTTTAAAATTTTTTTCTTTGTACTTAATTTTTGATAGTTTGATTATTACGTGCCTTGGCATGTTTCTCCTTGGATTTATCCTGTATGGGATTCTCTGTGCTTCCTGGACTTGATTGACTCTTTCCTTTCCCATGTTAGGGAAGTTTTCAACTATAATCTCTTCAAATGTGTTCTTAGTCCCTTTATTTTTCTATTCTTCTTCTGGGACCCCTATAATTCTAATGTTTGTGCATTTAATGTTGTCCCAGAGGTCTCTGACACTGTCCTTAATTTTTTTCATTCTATTTTCTTTATTCTGCTCTGTGGTAGTTATTACCACTATTTTATCTTCCAGGTCACTTATCCATTTCTCTGCCTCAGTTATTCTGCTATTGATTCCTTCTAGAGAATTTTTAATTTTACTTACTGTGTTGTTCATCATTTTTTGTTTGCTCTTTAGTTCTTCTACATCCTTGTTAAACATTTCTTGTATTTTCTCCATTCTAATTCCAAGATATATATCATCTTTACTATCATTACTCTGAATCCTTTTTCAGGTAGGCTGCCTATTTCCTCTTCATTTGTTTGGTCTGGTAGGTTTATATCTTGCTCCTTCATCTGCTGTGTGTTTTTCTGTCTTCTCATTTTGCTTATCTTACTGTGTTTGGGGGTCTCCTTTTTGCAGGCTGCAGGTTCATAGTTCCTGTTGTTTTTGGTGTCTGTCCCCAGTGGCTAAGGTTGGTTCAGTGGGTTTTTAAGGCTTCCTCGTGGTGGGGACTAGTGACTGTGTTCTGGTGGATGAGGATGGATCTTGTCTTTTTGGTGGGCAGGACTGCGTCTGGTGGTGTGTTTTGGGGTGTCTGTGAACTTATTATGATTGTAGACAGCCTCTCTGCTAACGGATGGTGTTGTGTTCCTGTTTTGCTAGTTGTTTGACCTAGAGTGTACAGCACCTTAGCCTGCTGGTCCTTGATTGGAGCTGGGTCTTTGCTTTGAGATGGAAATCTCTGGGAGAGCTTTTGATGTTTGATATTACATGGATCCAGGAGGTCTCTGGTGGACCAATGTCCTGAACTCAGGTCTGCCACCTCAGAGGCACAGCACTGACTCCTGGCCAGAGCACCAAGACCCTCTTAGCTACACAGTTCAGAAGAAAAGGATGATAGAAAGAAAGAAAGAAAGAAAGAAAGAAAGAAAGAAAGAAAGGGAAATAAATAAAGGAATGATAATAATAACATAACGTTATAAAAATAGTTATTAAAAAATAAGAAAAAAATTAAAAAGTAATAAAAAAGTAAGAAGGAAATAAGAGAGCAACCAAACTAAAAAACAAATCCACCAATGATAACAAGCACTGAAAACTATACAAAAAATAAATAAATGGACACATAGAACCCTAGGACAGATGGTAAAAGAAAAGCTATACAGACAAAATCACACAAAGAAGCATACACATACAACCTCATAAAAAGAGAAAAAGGAAAAATATATATATATAAAGAGGGCAACCAAATCAATAAACAAATTTACCAATGATAATAAACTGTAAATACTAAACTAAGATAAACATAACACCAGAAACAAATTAGATGCAGAAAGCAAACCCCAAGTCTTTAGTTGCTCCCAAAGTCCACTTCCTCAATTTTTGGATGATTCTTTTCCTATTCAGGTATTCCAGAGATGAAGGTACATCAAGTTAATTGTGGAGATTTAATCCGATGCTCCTGAGGTTGTTGTGAGAAACTTCCCTTTCTCTTCTTTGTTCACACAGCTCCTGGGGTTCAGCTTTGGATTTGGCCCCGCCTCTGCGTGTAGGTCACCTGAGGTCATCTGTTCTTTTCTCAAAAAGGATGGAGTTAAAGTAGCAGCTGATTAGGGACTCTGGCTCACTCAGCCTGCGGGGGAAGGAGGGGTACAAAATGCGGGGCAAGCCTGCAGTGGCAACAGAGGCCAGTGTGACATTGCAACAGCCTGAGGCACACCATGTGTTCTCCCGGGGAAGTTGTCCCTGGATCCCGGGACCCTGGCAGTGGCGGGCTGCACCGGCTCCCAGGCGGGGAGGTGTGGATAGTGACCTGTGCTTACACACAGGCTTCTTGGTGGCTGCAGCAGCAGCCTTAGCATTTCATGCCCGTCTCTGATGTCCGCGCTGATAGCCGCAGCTTGCGCCCATCTCTGGAGCTCGTTTAGGTGGTGCTCTGAATCCCCTCTCCTCACGCACCCCGAAACAGTGGTCTCTTGCCTCCTAGGCAGGTCCAGACTTTTTCCTGGACTCCCTCCCAGCTAGCTGTGGCACACTAGCCCCCTTTGGCTGTGTTCCTGCAGCCAACCCCAGTCCTCTCCCTGGGGTCTGAGCTCCGAAGCCCGAGCCTCAGCTCCCAGCCCCCACCCGCCCCGGTGGGTGAGCAGACAAGCCTCTCAGGTTGGTGAGTGGTGGTTGGCAGTGATCCTCTGTGCAGGAATCTCTCCACTTTGCCCTCTGCACCATTTTTGCTGCGCTTTCCTCCATGGTTCCGAAGCTTCTCCCCACCCCACCCCCCGTCTCCACCAGGGAAGGGGCTTCCTAGAGAGTGGAAACTTTGCCTTCTTCACAGCTCCCTCCCAGAGGTGCAGGTCCTGTCCCTATTCTTTTGTCTCTGTTTATTCTTTTTTCTTTTGCCCTACCCAGGTACATGGGGAGTTTCTTGCCCTTTGGGAAGTCTGAGGTCTTCTGCCAGCGTTCAGTAGGTGTTCTGTAGGAGTTGTTCCACATGTAGATGTATTTCTGATGTATTTGTGGGGAGGAAGGTGATCTCCACGTCTTACTCCTCTGCCATCTTGATGGTCTCTCTCATGATTAAGTATCAGAATGAGACAGTTTTATACCTTCACATGAGAAAATATATGTGTAAATTTCATACCACAGTGTCTGGAACACAGTAGTTTCTCAACAAGTGCCATTCTTCCTTGAGAGTTATGTTTCAAATATTAGTGAAGTTAAAGAATAGTATGCCCTAGAAAACTCAGGCAAATCTTTATTCATTTATCTGTTCATTCAACAAGAATTTATTTAGTGCCTACTGTATATGTGTGTGTATGCATACAAATTTACATAACACGCACACACACACACTGTTGAATGACATCATCCCCACATCTGGGGTCTGTGGATCCTGACGGAGGAGGTGTGTGTGTCCATGAGTAGATATAACACAAATCAGAGGTTGCTGACAGTTGCACCAGAGGGAGAAGCAAGCATGATGAGGGCCCAAGGGGAGGGTCTGGAATGGCTTTGTGGGGAGGATGCATTTGAGCTGAGTCTCTAAAGGCTTCACTTCCACAAGTGGAGACCTGGGAGATCAGCCTACCCTGTTAGAGGAGACAGTAAGAACATGCAGGGTAATTTCAAGGGATCAAAAATAATTTGTTTTGATTGAAGCCTCATTGGTTGGAAGGGAGAGCAGGAGGGACCCTTGTGAAAGAAGCAGGCTGAGATGCACTTACATAAGACCTCCAATACCATCCTTGGAAGGGCAGGAAAAGGAGGGGCTCCACAGGCAGATTTGTGGAGGGGCAGGTGGTGCGCTTTTAGGAGTTATGCCCCACAGGGCTCCTGGACTTTACAAGAACAGAGGCCCCATGAAGAGACATGTTAATTTACTTTAAGAAAGTACTTGGGCAAAAGCCTCTTTCTGTTCCTGGAAGTGGTGGTTACATGTGCCCTGGCACATGGGATTGATTGCTTTTCTACTTAAAAAGCAAAGTTTCAAGTTTCCTTATTTGTTTGTTTTTTCCCCTCAAGTCATCTCCTAATGACCTGTGCATGCTGTGAAAATATCACTGGATGGGGAATGGGAGGGTTCAGAAGTTTCATAAAATGCCAGAATCTGCCCACCTTGACTGTTCCTGTTCCCTGACTCCTGACTTCTGTTTTATAAGGTGCACCAGGCAGAGAAAGCAGACAAAAATATGCAGGAAGTTTGAAGCACGGATTTGTTGCTACCTGAACAGTCAATAAATCACATGCCTTTCTCCTCCTCTCCACGAAAATTTTCTTTCAAATGACGCGCATGATCAGTGTTCAAAAGGGAGCCACTCAAAGCAGAACAACTTAATAGAAGAAAGTGGGTAATTAATCAGCCAAGGACTGTCATCCCCAGCAGCCCTGTAACCCGAATGCCCATCTTCCCATTCAGAGCAATAACAGCCACCACATTAACATTCCTCTCTCTTCATCTCCTTCACTTGGACCAAAGCTGGCATCATAACGTGAGTTATTAACCAATGATTTGGTTCACGAATTTTTTATTTCCTCCCTACTCTTAACTTGGAACTTTCAGGTACTTTCCCCTTTCCTCCAGGACTCCATTTTCCTGTGACAGCTCTCCCAGACCAAGACTCAGAGGCCCTGGGAGTGGAGGACCTACCTTGAGAGATGGGGTTTTCTATGACTGCCCGTGGCTGAGTGGTGATGAGGGAGAGAGTCTCTTGGCACAATGCACCATGGGCTCGGAGGGGATGGGGGAACTAGAAGTGGTGCCATAGCCCTCTTTGTGGAGCCTGCCCAGTGCTGAGTGCACAACCTCACAAATGGCCACAGATGGTCTCTTTCATGGAGCATGCCCAGAGAGTCCCCCGATGATAATTAGGTTTCTGTCATAGCTGCTTACCCACCATTAGTGAGGAGTTGCTCTGCTTCAGTTACCTCTTCCCAGTGCCAATAAAGTGCATATGGCAGCTCTGAGCTCAGGCACACATTCTCTTTCATGGAGTAGCTCCAGTTTCCATCCACAATGATTTTATTATGGCAAAATATTTTACTTCCAATTGACCTGAAACAGTTTTTAAGTCCCTCTTTGCATTGAGAAATCTGGGGAAGTCAGTGAATGGGTAGGTGGACCATTTTGAGTAACAGATAAAAGCTTGAGATGGGGATTTGAGCTAAATTTCTTTAAAGCCTTCACCCAAGATTTAAACTCCTTCTCACTCAGTCCCTCCTAGTAATTAAAATTTAACTGTTTCTCTGCTGAAAGAAACATATGTAGGAGGTAATGTCTGTGGTCCACCCACGCCTACTTGGGTCTTAAGATTGTAGTACAGACTTCCAGCTGCCTGAGGGCTTTCTCTGGAGGCCAGCATTTACTCTTCTTGCACTTTGGAAGGCCCAAGGCGAAGATAATACCCCCTAGGAACAGCTCACAATGGAAGGCTGGCTTGAACTGGTCTAGAAATGCCCCAGTCTCCTTTTCCCTCCTGTGAGATGACTCTGAGGGGTATGTTCTACACTGACTCTTACTGTTCCCCAAAAGGATCAAGCTTTAGTTGACTGCAGTGGTAATTAGCTCAATAACTCACCATTTATTTATTAGTTCCTGTTCTGTCTTACTTTTCTATTCCCCTATGTTTCCTGGGATCACCTTTCAAATAAATTTTTTGCTCTTGAATCCTTTCCTCAGCATTTGTTTCTGGAACAGAATATCCAGTTTGGGTCTTGCTACAGTAAGAAAGCACAGGACTGGGGATAAAATTTCTGAATTCCACGGTAATGATTTACACCAGGTATGTAACAAAAAGGACTCAATAGAAAATAATTCAAATGTTGGCTTTAAGTTTCACCAAATTATATATAAATTCTTTCTAAGACCCCTTATGAAATTTACATTACAATGTGGTGAGAGCTTTGGCCTGAAGGCACTTAACTATTGACACTAGTCACTGCACTGAAAGGGATGCATTTCTTGCAATTCATTGGATCTGATTATATTTAGACCAGGGCAAAAGGGTCATAATGGGAAGTGCTATGACTTGACAGCCCAAGCAGATTTAGTGGGTGAGGATCAGTCAACTTAACCATTTGTTCTTCCTTCTGTAACCTACACATTGAGGCTCTACTATATGCATTGCCTGTGTGGACCTGTCCCCAAGGGGCTTATGGTTTTCTGGGGAGCAAAAGACTAAACTGCAGCCAGAAGACCTGAGGTCTTATACATTCTCTATTACTGTGTCAACTGAAAGAAAATGCATAACCTAAAAGTTGAGAGTTATGTTTCATTTGGCAGACAAAACTGAGGACTTCAGCCCAGGACACAGCATCTCAGATAGCTCTGAGAGACTGCCCCAAAGAGTCAAGGAGGGAGCCAGGACGTATAGGAGTTTTTGCAACAAAGACCAGGTAGTCGGAACATCAAAAGATTACTGTTGAGTAAAGAAAACCAGATATCTCAAGTTAAGGAATTTAGCACTTCTTTATGTATGGGAAGATGTAAGAGTCTGGGCTCACTGAAATCATTCCTTTGATATGCACCTCAGCTATCTGAGGCCAGTATCCTGTGCTTTCTCATCCTGAGTGTCCTCAGGGTGTACCATTGGGGGTGGCTGCAGAGTCTGACTGCTAGATGGCAGGCATCCTGTTTCTGTCCTGAGTTCCCTCAGGTCTCACGGTCGGGGTGGCTGTAATGTGATGGCTTGATGGCTGCAACATCCTTTGTTTACTGGTATAGCAGGCAATACTTTTTATTCACAACTGTGTGACTTTGAGAATGTTACTTCTCCTTTCTGCATCATAATTTTCCCTGAAAATGAAAATAAAGTACTAAATGATGTCTAATTGCTCTTCCAAATCTGATATTTTCTAATTCTTATTTTCCAATCCCTGTATCTCTCAGCAACATTTTGTATGTTCTGTCTTTTAGAGATGAAGTCTTGGCATAAAGTTAATAAGGTAGTAAAAAAAAAATTTCATATTTGTAGTCTACGACACAACAGCAGTGACTAACATATCTGAGGGTTAAATAGTTTTGAATGTAGGTAACATAATATTGAACATCATCATCGATAACAGATAATTTGATCAAAACCTGTTGATGGGCATTTAGGTTTTCTATTTTTTTCACCATTACTTCATTGTAATAAACATCCTAATGGATATATTTTTTTCACTTGTATGTGTTTCTATAGGGTAAACACTTGTATGTGTTTCCCATATATGGCTGTCTATGGGAATACTGGGGCAAAGGGTATAAGCTGTAAAAATGGAAAGAGATATTGCCAGATTGCCATACTGTGCTATTCTTAGTTACCACATCTTTAAAATTTTTTTTTTATTTTCCAGCTTTATTGAGATATAGCTGACATATAACATTGTGTAAGTTTAAAGTATACAATGTGATTTGATACATGCATATATTGTAAAATGATTGCCACAATAATTACTTACCACATCCTTGTATACTCTGACATAAAGACAAAATGTAATGTGATACATGAAAATGACATTGCATTGTGCTTTAATTTTATATATTTAAATATGTGTGATATTCACCATACTTGTTATTTGTTAGATATTTTATTTCTTCTTTCTTCTGTTAATGCCTTTCCTTTTTGATTTATAAACACATTTGTGTATTAAGCTTTCTATGCATTTCATGGGTTGCAAATATTTTACAATTTTTTTTTTCATTTTGATTTTGGTTTCTCCTACTCTGAAATTAAACATTTTAATGTAATCAAATTGACAGTCTTTTTTTCATCACTTTCAATTTTCATATAAAAACTGATTATCTTTTCCCTAAGCCAATAAATATATTCACTTATGTTTTTTTTCTAGTGCTTAAAAAATTTCAGCTATACTGAGGTATAACTGTCATATAAAATTGTAAGATATTTAAAGTGTAACTTGTTGTGATTTGCTACAGGTATACTTGTGAAAGGATTCCCCCCATCTAGTTAATTAATACATTCATCACCTCACATATTTATTCTTTTTTTTTTTTTTTGGTGAGAACATTTAAGTTCTACTCTCTCAGCAAATTTAAATTATACAACACAATGTTATCAACTATAGTCGGCATGTTTTACATTACATCTTCAGAACTTATTCATCTTACAGCTGAAAATTTGTACACTTTTACCAACTTCTCCCTATTTCTTCTACCCTCCAGTCCCCAGCAACCACTTTTCTACTCTCTGTTTCTTAAAAAAAGCATTTGGCTTTTAAAAGATTTCACATACAAGTGATAATCATGCAGTATTTGTCTTTCCCTGTATAACTTATTTCACTTAGCATAATCCTCTCAAGGTCCCTTGATTTTGTCACAAATCACAGAGTTTTCTTGTTTCTCATGGCTAAACAATATATATAGTGATTTATATATGTCAAATCTTCTTTATCCATTCATCCACTGATGGACGTTTAAGTTCTTTACATATCTTGGCTATTGTGAATAATGTGCAATAAACATGGGAGTGCAGATACCTTTTGGCTATCCTGTTTTCATTTTCTTTGGATATAGAACCAGAAGTGGGATAGCTGGACATATGGTTGTTGTATTTTGAGTTTTTTGAGGAGACTCCATACTGTTTTCCATAGTGGCTGCACCAATTTACATGTCTGCCAACACAGCACAAGGGTTCCATTTTCTCCACATTCTTGCTAACACATGTTATTTCTTATGTTTTTGATGATAGCCATTCTAACAGGCTTGAGATGATATCTCATTGTGGTTTTGATTTGCAATTCCTGGATGATTTTTAGTGATGTTGAGCACCTGTTGGTTATTTGTCTTCTTTGATAAAATGTCTATTCAGTTTCTCTGTTTTTAAATTGGATTTTTTTTTTTTTTTTTGCTATTAAGTTGTATGAGTTCTTTATATATTTTGGGTATTAACTGTTTATTAGATAAATGATTTGCAAATATTTTTCTCATTCTATTGATTGTCTTTTCATTTTTTTATTACTTACCTCCATGATATCATTTTATTTTATTTTATTTATTTTTTTAAAACATCTTGATTGGAATATAATTGCTTTCCAATGGTGTGTTAGTTTCTGCTTTATAACAAAGTGAATCAGTTATACATATACATATGTCCCCGTATCTCTTTCCTCTTGCATCTCCCTCCCTCCCACCCTCCCTATCCCACCCCTCTAAGTAGTCACAAAGCACCGAGCTGATCTCCCTGTGCTATGTGGCTGCTTCCCACTATCATTTTCTTGATAGTTTTCTTTGTTGCTCAGAGCTTTTTAAATTCATGTTGTTCACTTGTTTATTTTTGCTTTTGTTGTCTAATCCAAAAAAAGGAAAATCATTGTCAAGACCAATTTTAAGGAATTTTCTAGGTGTTTTAAAGTTTCAGGTATTATGTTCAAGTTTTTTAACCCATTTTGAGTTGATTTTTGTGTATGCTATAATATAGTGGTCCAGTTTTATTTTTTTGCATGTAGCTGTCCAGTTTTCCCAGCACAATTTACTAAAGAGACTATATTTTTCCCATTGTATATTCTTTCTCATTTTTTGTAAATTAATGGATACTTGGGTTTATTTCTGGGATCTCTATTCCGTTCCATTGATCTATGTGTCTATTTTTATGCCGCTGTCACAGTGTTTTGATTAGTATGGCTTTGTAATATAGTTTGAAAACAGAAAGTGTGATGCCTCCAGCTTTTTTCATTCTCAAGATTATTTGGCCAATCGAGGTCCTTTGTGGTTCCATATGAATTTTAAGATTGATTTTTTCTAATTCTGTGAAAAATGCCACTGGAATTTTGATAGGGATTGCACTGAATCTGTAGATTGCTTTGGATAGTATGGACATTTTAATGATATTAATTCTTTCAATTCATGAGCACAGAATTATTCCGTTTATTTATATCTTCTTCAATTTCTTTCATTAATGTCTTATAAATTGTAGTTTTTCAACTCCTTAGTTAAATTTTTTTTCACAATTTTATTGGAGTACAATTGCCCCACAGTGGTGTGCCAGCTCCTGCTCCACAACAAGGTGAATCAGTCACACATACACATACGTCCCCACATCTCCTCCCTCCTGCATCTCCCCCACTCCCCCACTTGCCATCCCACCCATCCAGGTAGCCACAAAGCACTGAGCTGACCTCCCCGTGCCACGTGGCTGCCTCCCACCAGCTATCTATTTTACGTTTGGTAGTGTATATCTGTCCATGCCACTCTCTCACTTTGTCACAGCTTACCCTTCCCCCTCCCCATATCCTCAAGTCCATTCTCTAGTAGGTCTGTGTGTTTATTTCGATCTTACCCCTAGGTTCTTCATGACATTTTTTTCCTTAGATTCCATATATATGTGTCAGAATACGGTATTTGTCTTTCTCTTTCTGACTTACTTCGCTCTGTATGACAGACTCTAGCTCAATTTCGTTTCTTTTTATGGCTGAGTAATATTCCATTATATATATGTGCCACATCTTCTTTATCCATTCACCCGATGATGGACACTTAGGTTGTTTCCATCTCCTGGCTATTGTAAATAGAGCTGCAATGAACATTTTGGTACATGACTCTTTTTGAATTATGGTTTTCTCAGGGTATATGCCCAGTAGTGGGATTGCCGGGTCATATGGTAGTTCTATTTGTAGTTTTTATTATTTTTTTCTTTTTCTTTTTTGCAGTATGCGGGCCTCTCACTGCCGTGGCCTCTCCCATTGTGGAGCACAGGCTCCGGACGCGCAGGCTCAGCGGCCATGGCTCACGGACCCAGCCACTCCGCGGCATGTGGGATCTTCCTGGACTGGGGCATGAACCTGTTTCCCCTGCGTCGGCAGGCAGACTCTCAACAACTGCGCCACCAGGGAAGCCCCTATTTGTAGTTTTTTAAGGGAACTCCATACTGTTCTCCATAGTGGCTGTACCAATTCACATTCCCACCAGCAGTACAAGAGGGTTCCCTTTTCTCCACATGCTCCAGCATTTATTGTTTCTGGATTTTTTGATGATGGCCATTCTGACCAGTGTAAGATGATATCTCATTGTAGTTTTAATTGGCATTTCTTTAATGATTAATGATGTTGAATATTCTTTCATGTGTTTGTTGGCAATCTGTATATCTTCTTTGGAGAAATGTCTATATAGGTCTTCTGCCCATTTTTGGATTGGCTTGTTTGGTTTTTTGTTATTGACCTGCATGAGCTGCTTATAAATTTTGGAGATTACTCCTTTGTCAGTTGCTTCATTTGCAAATATTTTCTCCCATTCTGAGGCTTGTCTTTTGGTCTTCTTTATGGTTTCCTTTGCTGTGCAAAATCTTTGCAATTTCATTAGGTCCCATTTGTTTACTTTTGTTTTTATTTCCATTTCTCTAGTAGGTGAGTCAAAAAGGATCTTGCTGTGATTTATGTCATAGAGCGTGCTGCCTATGTTTTCCTCTAAGAGTTTAATAGTTTCTGGCCTTACATTTAGGTCTTTAATCCATTTTGAGCTTATTTTTGTGTATGGTGTTAGGGAGTGTTCTAATCTCATACTGTTACCTGTACCTGTTCAGTTTTCCCAGCACCACTTATTGAAGAGGTTGTCCTTTCTCCACTGTACATTCCTGCCTCCTTTATCAAAGATAAGGTGACCATATGTGCGTGGGTTTATCTCTGGGCTTTCTATCCTGTTCCATTGATCTATCTTTCTGTTTTTGTGCCAGTACCATGCTGTCTTGATTACTGTAGCTTTGTAGTATAGTCTGAAGTCAGGGAGCCTGATTCCTCCAGCTCCGTTTTTCGTTCATATTTTCTGTTTCTTTGTGATTCAGTCTTGGCAGGCTGTGCATTTCTAAGAATTTGTCCATTTCTTCCAGGTTGTCTATTTTATTGGAATAGAGTTGCTGTTAATAATCTCTCATGATGTTTTGTATTTCTGCAGTGTCAGTTGTTATTTTTCCTTTTTCATTTCTAATTCTATTGATTTGAGTCTTCTCCCTTTTTTTCTTGATGAGTCTGGCTAATGGTTTATCAATTTTGTTTATCTTCTCAAAGAACCAGCTTTTAGTTTTGTTGATCTTTGCTATCATTTCCTTCATTTCTTTTTCATTTATTTCTGATCTGATCTTTATGATTTCTTTCCTTCTGCTAACTTTGGGGTTTTTTGTTCTTCTTTCTCTAATTGCTTTAGGTGCAAGGTTAGGTTGTTTATTCGAGATGTTTCCTGTTTCTTAAGGTAGGATTGTATTGCTATAAACTTCCCTCTTAGAACTGCTTTTGCTGCATGCTATAGGTTTTGTGTCGTCATGTATCCATTGTCATTTATTTCTAGGTATTTTTTGATTTCCTCTTTGATTTCATCAGTGATCACTTCGTTATTAAGTAATGTATTGTTTAGCCTGCACGTGTTTGATTTTTTACATACCTTTTCCTGTAATTGATATCTAGTCTCATAACATTGTGGTTGGAAAATATACTTGATACAATTTCAATTTTCTTAAATTTACCAAGGCTTGATTTGTGACTCAGGATATGATCTATCCTGGAGAATGTTCCATGAGCACTTGAGAAAAATGTATATTCTGCTGTTTTTGGATGGAATGTCCTATAAATATCAATTAAGTTGTTCTTGTTTAATGTGTCATTTCAGGTTTGTGTTTCCTTATTTATTTTCATTTTGGATGATCTGTCCTTTGGTGAAAGTGGGGTGTTAAAGTCCCCTACTATGAATTTGTTACTGTTGATTTCCCCCTTTATGGCTGTTAGTATTTGCCTTACGTATTGAGGTGCTCCTATGTTGGGTGCATAAATATTTACAGTTGTTATATCTTCTTCTTGGATTGATCCCTTGATCATTATGTAGTGTCCTTCTTTGTCTCTTCTAAAAGTCTTTGTTTTGAAGTCTGTTTTGTCTGATATGAGAGTTGCTACACCAGCTTTCTTTTGGTTTGCATTTGCATGGAATATCTTTTTCCATCCCCTTACTTTCAGTCTGTATGTGTCTCTAGTTCTGAAGTGGGTCTCTTGTAGACAGCAAATATATGGGTCTTGTTTTTGTATCCATTCAGCCAATCTGTGTCTTTTGGTGGGAGCATTTAGTCCATTTACATTTAAGGTAATTATCGATATGTATGTTCTTATTCCCATTTTCTTAATTGTTTTGGGTTTGTTAAGGTAGGTCTTTTCCTTCTCTTGTGTTTCTTGCCTAGAGAAGTTCCTTTAGCCTTTGTTGTAAAGCTGGTTTTGTGGTGCTGAACTCTCTCAGCTTTTGCTTGTCTGTAAAGGTTTTAATTTCTCCATCAAATCTGAATGAGATCCTTGCTGCATAGAGTAATCTTGGCTGTAGGTTTTTCTCCTTCATCACTTTAAATATGTCATGTCAGTCCATACTGGCTTGCAGAGTTTCTGCTGAACGATCAGCTGTTAACCTTATGGGGATTCCCTTGTGTGTTATTTGTTGTTTTTCCCTTGCTTCTTTCAATATGTTTTCTTTGTATTTAATTTTTGATGGTTTGATTAATATGTGTCTTGGCGTATTTCTCCTTCTATTTATCCTGTATGGGACTCTCTGTACTTCCTGGACTTGATTTACTATTTCCTCTCCCATATTAGGGAAGTTTTCAACTATAATCTCTTCAAATATTTTCTCAGTCCCTTTCTTTTTCTCTTCTTCTTCTGGAACCCCTATAATTCGAATGTTGGTGCGTTTAATGTTGTCCCAGAGGTCTCTGAGATTGTCCTCAGTTCTTTTCATTCTTTTTTCTTTATTCTGCTCTGCAGTAGTTATTTCCACTATTTTATCTTCCAGGTCACTTATCCGTTCTTCTGCCTCAGTTATTCTGCTATTGATCTCATCTAGAGTATTTTTCATTTCATTTATTGTGTTGTTCTCGTTGCTTGTTTCATATTTACTTCTTCTAAGTCCTAGTTAAATGTTTCTTGCATTTTCTCTATTCTATTCCCAAGATTTTGGATATTTTTACTGTCATTTTTCTCAATTCTTTTTCAGGTAGACTGCTTATTTCCTCTTCCTTTGTTCAGTCTGGTGGGTTTTTATCTTGCTCCTTCAACAGCTGTGTGTTTTTCTGTCTTCTCATTTTGCTTATCTTACTGTGTTTGGGGCCTCCTTTTTGCAGCCTGCAGGATCGTAGTTCCCGTTGTTTTTGGTGTCTGTCCCCAGGGGCTAAAGTTGGTTCAGTGGGTTGTGTAGCCTTCCTGGTGGAGGGGACTAGTGCCTGTGTTCTGGTGGTTGAGGCTGGATCTTGTCTTTCTGGTTGGGAAGTCCACGTCTGGTGGTGTGTTTTGGGGGGTCTGTGGACTTACTATGATTTTAGGCAACCTCTCTGCTAATGGGTGAGGTTGTGTTCCTGTCTTGCTAGTTGTTTGGCATAGGGTGTCCAGCACTGTATCTTGCTCATCGTTGAGTGAAGCTGAGTGCTGGTGTTGAGATGCAGATCTCTAGGAGATTTTTGCCATTTGATATTATTTGGAGCTGGGAGGTCTCTTGTGGACCAGTGTCCTGAAGTTGGGTCTCCCAGCTCAGAGGCACAGCACTGACTCCTGGCTGCAGCACCAAGAGCTTTTCATCCACACGGCTCAGAATAAAAGGGAGAAAAAGTAGAAAGCAAGGAAGAAAGAAAGAAAGAGAATAAAATAAAATAAAAAAGTAAGATAAAATAAAATAATTAAAATAAATAATTATTAAGAAAAAAAAATTTTAAAGAAAAACAAAACATAAAAAATGGACGGCTAGAACCCTAGGACAAATGGTGAAAGCAAGCTACACAGACAAAATCTCACACAGAAGCATACAAATACACACTCACAAAAAGAGGAAAAGGGGAAAAAATAATAAATCTTGCTCTCAAAGTCCACCTCCTCAATTTGGGATGATTTATTGTCTATTCATGTATTCCACAGATGCAGGGTACATCAAGTTGATTGTGGAGTCTTTATCTGCTGCTGCTCTTGCTTCTGGGAGATATTTCCCTTTCTCTTGTTTGTTCTCACAGCTCCCAGGACTCAGCTTTGGATTTGTCCCCGCCTCTGCATGTAAGTTGGCGCAAGGCATCTTTTCTTTGCTCAGACAGGATGGGGTTAATGGAGCAGCTGACTCGGGGGCTCTGGCTCACTCAGGCCGGGGGAAGGGAGGAGTACAGAGTGCGGTGCGAGCCTGCGGTGGCAGAGGCCAGCGTGACGTTGCACCAGCCTGAGGCATGCCGTGCGTTCTCCCGGGCAATTTGTCCCTGGATCACGGGACCCTGGCGGTGGCAGGCTGCACAGACTTCCCGGAAGGGGGGTGTGGATAGTGTCCTGTGCTCTCACACAGGCTTTGTGGTGTTGGCAGCAGCAGCCTTAGCATCTCATGCCCGTCTCTGGGGTCCGCACTGTTAGCCTCGGCTCGCGCCCATCTCTGGAGCTCCTTTAAGCAGCGCTCTTAATCCCCTCTCCTCGTGCACCAGGAAACAAAGAGGGAAGAAAAAGTCTCTTGCCTCTTCAGCAGGTCCAGACTTTTCCCCAGACTCCCTCTCAGCTAGCCGTCGTGCACTAGCCTCTTCAGGCTGTGTTCACACCACCATCCCCAGTCCTCTCCCTGCGCTCCAACTGAAACCCAAGCCTCATCTCCCAGCCCCGCCCACCCCAGCAGTTGAGCAGACAATCCTCTCGGGCTGGTCAGTGCTGGTCGGCACCGATCCTCTGTGCGGGAATCTCTGTGCTTTGCCTTCCGCACCCTTGTTGCTGTGCTTTCCTCCATGACTCTGAAGCTTCCCCCCTCCACCACCCACAGTCTCCACCCATGAAGGGCCTTCCTAGTGTGTGGAAACCTTTCCTCCTTCGCAGCTCCCTCCCACTGGTGCAGGTCCCGTCCCTATTCTTTTGTCTCTGTTTTTCCTTTTTTCTTTTGCCCTACCCAGGTACGTGGGGAGTTTCTTGCCTTTTGGGAGGTCTGAGGTCTTCTGCCAGTGTTCAGTAGGTGTTCTGTAGGAGTTGTTCCACGTGTAGATGTATTTCTGGTGTATCTGTGGGGAGGAACATGATCTCCGCATCTTACTCTTCTGCCATCTTCCCCCTCCCACCAAATTTATTCATAGGTATTTTATTCATTTTGGTGCATTTGTAATTGGGATTGTTTTCTTAATTTCTCTTTCTGAAACTTTGTTATTAGTGTATAGAAATGCAACTGATTTTATATATTAATTTTGTATCCTGCAACTCTTCTGAATTCATTTATTCTAATATCTTTTTGGTGGAGTAGTTAGAGTGTTTCTATATACAATATCATATCATTTGCAACTTGAGACAATTTTGCATCTTCCTTTTGGATTTCATTTTTTTCCCTTTTCTTGCCTAAGTGCTCTAGCTAGAACTTTCAGTATGGTGTTGAATAAAAGTTGTGAGACTGGTCACAGGTAAATCACTTATCTCCATTTCATTAAGACCTGTTTCTGGAGTTTTATCTTGTTCTCTTGTTTGGAACATATTCCTATGTTTATTCAATTTTCCTGACTGTCTGTGTTGTTTTTTGTGTATTAGATAAAACAGGCACCTCTCCCAGTCCTGATGGAGTGTTCTCATGTAGGTTGTGAGCCTTACAATTCAGCACAGCCTGAAATTTTTGTTTTCAGTCAAACCTTAGTGATTGTCCAAGCTACCTTCTTTGTTCTTAGCGGCTTCCAGTATTTGAGTGTATGCCAAGACCTGTCAGTTTCCAAAAGAGGAGATTCTCAATTAGCATCTAGATTCAGGCTGGTTGGAAGCTGGACTCTCATCCAGCAGCTTTTAAAGTATGCACATAAGCTTTTTGTTTTTTAAAGGGATATGGGTATTTCTGTCTGCTCCCTCTGCTCTGAGCCCTGAGGGAATAGCTGGCTACGAACTGTATCTTTGTTTGCTGTAGTCCTGTGGAACTGACAAAGCAAGCCTCACTGGCCATCAGAGTCAGGTGATCAAGGAGTGAATCCCCTGCATGGCTACTGCAAAAGCTGGGGTGGCAGACTTGTGTACAAGCTCCTTCCAGGAAGATACCGGTGACCTGGAGGAGACCAGGAGTAAGGGGGACAGGGAGCTTGTGTTCACCGACTTCTCCAGTCTGTGGGAAGGATTGCAGTCAGCCCCTAGGTGTGTGCTAAATTAGAAGCCTGACCCTGAGGCAGCAGCTTTCAAAGTATGCAAATAGGCCTTTTTCAAGGAAAGATTGGGAGATTGGCAAATCATATCTGTCTTCTGATTCTGGGCTGAGCCAGGGAAGATAGCCACAGCTAGTCCTCCTGAGCATCTGAAGAACTGTTTCTTTGTCTGCTATAGTCTTGAGAGTCTTAGGGATACAAGTCCTATTGACTTTCAAAGCTAGGTGTATTGGGAGCCTGTCCCTCAGGTGGAAGTCTTAAAAGTTAGGGTGCTAGATGTTGAGTCCAAACATTTACTCCTCAAGGAGAAGCTGGGAGTTATGGATTTCTTCCTGATTATATGTTTCTATGTGTGGGCTGGGATTTATGGCAAGAGTGTATCAACATTTCCTGTTTGTTTTGATGTGGATATTTTCTCATTCACCTGATCTGTAGGTGTTGCTCAGCTAGTTTATAGATTTCTTTCAGAGAGAATTGCTCTATATGTAGCTATAGATTTGTTGTGTCTGTAGGAGGAGGGAAGTTCAGGAGCCTCCTATATCACCATGTTAGACTGGAATCTCTTCCTAGCACTTTTACGGTTTCATTTTTTATATTTAAATCTTTACTCAATTAGGAGTGTATTTTGGAAAAATGAATAAGCCTTTTAAGTTTCATGTTTGTTTATTTTGTTATTTTCATTACTCCAGGTGGTGGATCAAAAAAGATCTTGCTGAGATTTATGTCAGAGAGTGTTCTGCCTATATTTTCCTCTAAGGGTTTTATAGTATCCAGTCTTACATTTAGGTCTTTAATCCATTTTGATTTTATTTTTGTGTATGGTGTTAGAGAATGTTCTAATTTTATTCTTTTATATGTAGCTGTCCAGTTTTCCCAGCACCACTGATTGATGAGAGTGTTTTTTTCTCCACTGTATATTTTTGCCTCCTTTGTCATAGATTAGGTGACTATAGGTATGGGGGTTTATCTCTAGACTTTCTATCCTGTTCCATTGATCTATATTTCGGTTTCTGTGCCAGTACCATACTGTTTTGATTAATGTAGCTTTGTAGTGTAGATTGAAGTCAGGGAACCTGATTCCTCCACCTCTGTTTTTCTTTCTCAAGATTGATTTAGCTATTCGGGGTCTTTTGTGTTTCCATGAAAATGGTAACACTTTTTCTTCTAATTCTGTGAAAAATGCTATTGGTAATTTGATAAGGATTGCATTGAATCTGTAGATTACTTTGGGTGGTATAGTCTTTTTCATAATATTGATTCTTCCAATCCAAGAACATGGAATATCTCTCCATCTGTTTGTGTCATCTTTGATTTCTTTAATCAGTATCTTATAGTTTTCTGAGTACAGGTCTTTTGCCTTCTTAGGTAGGTTTATTCCTAGGTATTTTATACTTTTTGATGCAATGGTAAATGGTATTATTTTCTTAGTTTCTCTTTCTGATCTTTCATTGTTAGTATATAGGAATGCAGGAGATTTCTGTGTATTAATTTTGTATCCTGCAACTTTAGCAAATCCATTGATGATCTCTAGTAGTTTTCTGGTAGCATCTTTAAGATTTTCTATGTATAGTATCATCGCATCTGTAAACAGTGACAGTTATACTTCTTCTTTTCCAATTTGTATTCCTTTTATTTCTTTTTCTTCTCTGATTGCTGTGGCTAGGACTTCCAAAACTATGTTGAATACTAGTGGTGAGTGTGGCCATCCTTGTCTTGTACCTGATCTTAGAGGATCAGTTTTTCACCATTGAGAATGATATTTGCAGTGGGTTTGTCATATATGATCTTTATTATGTTGAGTTATGTTCCCTTTATGCCCACTTTCTGGAGAGTATTTTTATCATAAATGGGTATTGAATTTTGTCCAAAGCTTTTTCTGCATCTATTGAGATGATCATATCATTTTTATTGTTTCATTTGTTAATGTGTATCACATTGATTGATTTATGTATATTGAAGAATCCTTGCATCCCTGGGGTAAATCCCACGTGATCATGGTGTGTGATCCTTTTAATGTGTTCTTGGATTTGGTATGCTAGTATTTTGGTGAGGATTTTGTGTCTCTGTTTATCAGTGATATTGGCCTGTAATTTTCTTTTTTTGTGATATTTTTGTCTGGTTTTGGTATCAGGATGATGGTGGCCTTGTAGAATGAGCTTGCGAGTGTTCCTTCCTCAGAAATTTTTTGGAATAGTTTGAGAAGTTAGGTGTCAGCTCTTCTCTAAATGTTTGATAGAATTCACCTGTGAAGCCATTTGGTCCTGGACTTTTGTTTGTTGGAAGTTTTAAAATCACAGTTTCAGTTACAGTACTTGTGATTGGTCTGTTCATATATTCCATTTCTTCCTGGTTTAGTCTTGGAAGGTTTTAGCTTTCTAAGAATTTGTCCATTTCTTCTAGTTTGTCCATTTTATTGGTGTACAGTTGCTTGTAGTAGTGTCTTATGATCCTTTGTATTTCTGTGGTGTCAGTTGTAACTTCTCCTCTTTTTCATTTCTAATTTTACTGATTTGAGTCCTCTCCCTTTTTTTCTTCATGAGTCTGGCTAAAGGTTTAGCAAGTTTTTAGTCTTTCATAGCACGAGCTTTTAGTTTCATGATCTTTGCTATTGTTTTCTTTGTCTCTGTCTCATTTATTTCTGCTCTGATCTTTATGATTTCTTTCCTTCTACTAACTTTAGGCTTTGTTCTTTCTCTAGTTGCCTTAGGTGTAAGGTTAGGTCGTTTTGTTGAGATATTTCTTGTTTCCTGATGTAAAACTGCATTGCTATAAACTGCCCTCTTAGAACTGCTTTTGCTGCATCCCAGGTTTTGGGTGGTTGTGTTTTCATTGTCATTTGTTTCTAGGTATATTTTGATTTCCTCTTTCATTTCTTCCATGACCCATTGGTTGTTTAGTAACATATTGTTTAGTCTCTATGTGTTTGTGTTTTTTACAATTTTTTTTAACGTGTAATTGATTTCTAATCTCATAACGTTGGTGGAAAAGATGTTTGATATAATTTCAATTTTCTTAAATTTACCAAGGCTTGATTTGTGGTCTAATGTGTCATTTAAGGATTGTGTTTCCTTATTAATTTTATTTCTGTATGATCTGTCCCTTGGTATAAATGGGGTGTTAAAATCCCCCACTATGATTTTATTACTGTCAATTTCCCCTTTTATGGCTGCCAGCATTTGCCTTATATATTGAGGTGCTCCTGTGTTGGGTGCAAATATATTTACAATTGTTATATTTTCTTGGACTGATTCCTTGATCATTAAGTAGTGTCCTTCTTTGCCTCTTATAAAAGTCTTTATTTTATATTCTATTTTATCTGATATGAGTACTGCTACTCCAGCTTTCTTTTGATTTCCATTTGCATGGAATATAATTTTCCATCCCCTCACTTTCAGTCTGTATGTGTCCCTAGGTCTAAAGTGGGTCTCTTGTAGACAGCATATATACAAGTCTTGTTTTTGTATCCTTTCAGCTAGTCTATGTCTTTTGGTTGGAGCATTTAATCCATTTGCATTATCAATATGTAAGTTCCTATTGCCATTTTCTTAATTGTTTTGGGTTTGTTTTTATAGATGTTCCTCCCCAGGTCCCTTCCTCTTTTGTTCTCTTCTCTTGTGGTTTGATGACCATCTTTAGCATTGTGTTTGGGTTGCTTTTTCTTTTCTGTGTGTTAGTTTTGGGGTTTGCTCTTCCCATCAAGTTTTGATTTAGCAATCTATATATGTACAATGTTGTTTTAAGTTGCGGGTCTCTTTCCCTCCTAGAGAAGTTCCTTTAGCATTTGTTGTAAAACTTGTTTGGTAGTGTTAAATTCTCTTTGCTTTTGCTTGTCTGTAAAGCTTTTGATTTCTCTGTCCAATCTGAATGAGAGCCTTGCTGGGTAGAGTATTCTTTGTTGTAGGTTTTTCCGTTTCTTCACTTTAAATATATCATGCCTTCTGACCTGCAGAGTTTCCCCATAAGCTGATAACTTTATGGGGATCACCTTGTATGTTATTTGTTTCTTTTCCCATGTTGCTTTTAGTATTTTTTCTTTGTATTTTTTTTTTAATTAATATGTGTCTCAGCATGTTCCTCCTTGGGTTTACCTGTGTGGGACTCTCTGTACTCCCTGGATGTGGGTGACTATTTCTTTTCCCTTGTTAGGGAAATTTCAACTATAATGTCCTCATATATTTTCTCAGGCCCTTTCTCTTTTTCTACTTATTTTGGGACCCCTATATTCCAAATGTTGGTGCATTTAATGCTGTCCCAGAGGTCTCTGATATGGTCCTTATTTCTTTCCTTTCTTTTTTCTTTATTCTGTTCCGTGGCAGTGATTTCCACCAATCTTTCTTCAGTTCATTTATGTGTTCTTTTACCTCAGTTATTCTGCTATTGATTCCTTCTAGTGTATTTTTTCATTTCAGTTATTGTATTATTCATCTCTGTTGTTCTTTAGTTCTTCTAGATCTTTGTTAAGATCTTGGATCTTTTTCCAAGATATTGGATCATCTTTATTATCATTACTCTGAATTCTTCTTCAGGTAGATTGCCTTCGCCTCTTCATTTAGTTGTTCTTATAGGTTTTTATCTTGTTCCTTTGTCTACAACATATCTCTTTGTCCTCTCATTTTGTCTAACTTACTGTGTTTGTGGTCTCCTTTCGGCAGGCTGCAGGATCATAGTTCCTCTTGCGTCTGGTGTCTGCCCCCTAGTGGGTGGAGTTGGTCCTGAGGCTTTTGCCATTATCTCCTTTATAGGGGGTTTGACTGGTGTTGTGGTGACAAGAGCCTATCCTGGATATTAAGCAGGGCCTCCCCTTAGCTCTGTGGTCGTCACTGCCCTGTCAAGGGTGGGGTCTGTTCCCTAGTTGTTGGAGTGGAGGCCCCCACATCTGTTTCTTAGCTGTGTTCCTGATCTGCAGTGTGAGGTAGGTGGGATTGGAGCAGTCCCACTGAGAGGGAAGCCTCTGAGTATGCCTGCTCTGGAGATGTTCACCTGTGGATGTGCTCTGTTGTGTCACCTTTCACCTATTGTGCAAGCTCTCCAGATTACACTGTTGTTGGCACTGCTCTTGGCCCCACCTTAACTGCGGGTATGCTGGCAATTGACCCTGAGGTCTCTCAGATGTTGTTTTCACAAGTCCACCAGTGTAGATCCACTGAAGTCAGGTCCCAGGATTGCAGTAGTCATGGATCTGATAGATCTGGACCTACTGTGGGTGCTTTCAGGGCAGCTCAGACTCTAGCCTGCCCCAACCCCCATGCATATGTGCCCACAAAGTCTACAGCTGCTAAAGCTAGGCCCATCTTGACTGCAGGAGCACTTGTTGTCTGTTCAGATGTTCTGTAGGTGCTGAGTTTACAAAGCTGGTCACAGAGGTGTCAATTCGCAGTTTGTGCATCTGCAAGAAGAGATTTCAGATTTTATTCCTTAGTTGCACATACCCCTGGGGCTCAGCTGTGGTTTCAGCCCCATCTCTGTGAGTGGGCCACCCACAGCGGTTTGTTCCCAAGGCTACCCTGGCGAGGAGAGGGTGTGGAGGTGGCACAGTGTCTGGGGTCGTCGGAGCCCTGGACACAACAGGCACATGGGGGAGCCAGAGGCCATGCATGCAAGAGAGTCACCTCCAGCGGGGCCCCTTCCTAGTGCCCAGCTGCAGATGCAAGAGAGCCAATCCTGGCAGTGAGAAGTCATGGGAGGGAGCCAGAGGTCGCAGGCATGAGAGAGCCCTCCCTATCACCTGGCTGCAGGTGCAAGAGAGCTGGTCCCAGAAGAAACCATTCCTACTAGCCAGGGAAGCAGAGGCCAGCGTGTGGCGAGAGAGGCTGCAATGGTGGCTCTGTCCCTTGCACATCACTTAACAATGGCACTTTGCTTCTATTCCTGTCTGGATTTCCTCCACAAACATTCCCGGTTGTGGACTACCTCATTCCCACACCTCAGGCAATCTCCTCACAGCCAACAGCAGTTCTCTCCCCCGGCTTGCTATACAAACCCCACGTTCCAGCTCCTAGCCCCCGTCTGCACAGGTGGACACACATCTCAAACTGGACTGTGGCACAGACTAAGTCTCACCCTGACCGGCCTGCCACAGACTGGTTGCTGTACTCTCCTCTGATAGCTCCTGAATCTCCCCTTCTGTCTTAACTGATCTCCCCATCGGTGAGGGGGCTTCCCTGGGTGCGGGAACCTCTCCTCTCCTTCAGCTGCTCCCATCCCAGGGCACCAGTCCTGTCCTGCTTCTTCTCCTCTTCTTTCCCCCTTCGTCTTTCTTTCATCCTACCTGGTTATGCAGAGATTTACTTGTCCTTTTAGGTGTCTGAGGTCCTCTGCTAGTGTTCAGCTGGTGCTCTGTGAGAATTGTTCCATTCATAGATGTACTGTTGATGCATTTGTGGGGAAAGATGAACTCCACATCCTCCTACTCCTTTGCCATCTTGACTTCCTCAGGTAGAGTATTTTGTTGTAGGTTTTCCCCTTTCACCACTTTAAATATATAATGCCACACCCTTTTGCCCTGCAGAGTTTCTGCTGAAACATCAGCTGGTAGCCCTATGGGAGTTCCCTTGTAGGTAACATGTTGCTTTTCCCTCGCTGTTCTCTCATCTTTAATTTTTGCCATTTTAATTACAATGTGCCTTAGGACTCTGTGCTTCCTGGACCTGTTTGTCTGTTTCCTCTCTCAGGTTAGGGAATTTTTCAGGTATTATGTCAAAATATTTTTTTGCCTCTTTCTCTCTTTTCCTCTGGAACCCCTATAATGTGAATGTTGGTGTTCTTGATGTTGTCCCAGAGATCTCTTAAACTGTCCTCATTTCTTTTTTTTTCTGTTCAGTTTTAGTGGTTTTCACTACACTGCCTTCCAGCTTGCAGATCCATTCCTTTGTATCATCTAATCTACTGTTGATTCCTTCCAGCGTATTTTACATTTCAGTTATTGTATTCCTCATCTCTGTTTGGTTCTTCTTTATATTTTGTAACTCTTTGTTAAAAACATCTAATTTCTCACTCTGTGAATCCATTCTTCTCCCAAGTCCTTTGATCATCTTTATGACCATTATTTTGAACTCTTTATTAGGTAGATTGCCTATCTCCACTTCACTTAGTTCTTCTTCTGGGCTTTTATCTTTTTCCTTCATTTGGAACATATTCCTCTGTTGCCTCATTTTGCTTAATTTGCTGTTTTTATTTATGTGTATCTGGTAGGTTGGTTAGGTTTCCCGACCTTGGAGAAGTGACCTTTTGTAGGAGATGCCCTCTATGTCCCAGCAGCTTACTCCTCTCTGGTCACCAGAGCTATATGCTCTAGGGTTCCCTTCTATTTGGGCTGCATGGATCCTTCTGTTGTGGTGGGCTGGCCCCTGGTAGATGTGGCTGGCCTCTGGTCTGCTTTGTTGCTAGGTCCTGCCTTGTGCAGAGGCTGCCAGCCACTAGTGGCCAGGACCAGGTCACAAGGCTGCTGACTCTGAGGCCCTGAGGGAGCCCCAGGGCTAGTGCTGGCCTACTGGTGGGCAGAGCTGGGTTCTGAAGTGGGTGGTTGTAGGGCCGAGCAGACACCAGTGTTTGCCCACTATTGGACATGGCCAGTTCCTGACACAGTAGCTCTGGAGTCTGGAGTGTCCCAAATCTGATGTCAGCCAGCTGGCGAGTACAGCTGCATCCCAGGGTGGCTGGCTGAGGGACCCATAGTCTTGGAGCTTATATTGCTTGCAGGTGGGCAGGGCCAGGGCCTAGTATGTTCCCAGGGCTGGTGTGGACTTTCTGGTGAATGGGGCTGGGGCCCAGGGGATACTGGGGCTGGTGCTCTCCCACTGGCAAGTGAGGTCAGGTCCTGGGATCTCTGGCTTTAAGGCCTGTGGGTGCTGGAGCTGGTGTCAGCCGACTGGTGAGTGGGCCTGGGTGCAGGGTGTCCTGGGGCTGGTGCCTAACCACTGGTGGGTGAGGCTGGTCCTGGAGCTAGTGCTAGCCCATTGGTAGGTGTGTCTGTGTCCTGGTCTTTCGGGTTGATAGGGCTGAGTCCTGGGGTGGTTGTGGGCTCGGGGGCTCTTAAGGGCCCTTAAGTAAGTAGACCTATGTCTCCCCCTGGCTAGTTGCTTGGCCTGAGGCATTCCAGTACTGGGGTCAAAAGGCTTGTGGTTGGGACCAGGTCCTGGCATTAATAATCTAGAAGGGGGAATTCCAAAATCGTGCTTGCCAGCACCAGTGTCAACGTGGTAAAACAACCTCCTCAAATGGCTGCCGCTATTGTCTATGTCCCCAGGGTGAGTCCCAGTTGCCTCCTGCCTGATCAGAAGGCTCTCCAGAATCAGCATTTGGGACTGATCCAGGGACCTGCCAAATCACTTCTGCCCTGGGTCCCAGAGCATGTGAGATTTTGTGTGTGCCCTTTAAGAGTGGGGTCTCTATCTCCCACAGCCCTCTGGCTCTCCTGCTGACCTTCAAAGCCAAACATTGTGGGGGGGTTGTTTTTCTAGTACAGGATTCCCAGGCCGGGGAGCCAGATGTGGGCTTCAGGTCACTCACTCCTTGCGGAAGATCTCTGCAATTGTAATTATCCTTCAGTTGGTGGGTCACCCACTTGGGGGTATGAGTCTGGAATCTAGCAGGTCTCCGCCCCTCCTAACCATCTTGTTGTGGTTTCTTTTTTATATCTTTAGTTGTCAAAGATATTTTTCTGCTAGTATTCTAATTGTTGCATCAATAGTTGCTCTGTAAATAGTTGTAATTTTGGCGTGCCTGTGGAAGAAGGTGAGCTCATGGTCTTCCTTCACCATCTTCCGCCCTGCGTTTTTAAGATCTTTTAGGGTGAATAAAATATACTTCCTCACAAACCCTATCTACTCATAGAATGGGATATTGTTTTAGATTCATTCTTTAGGCCAGTGATGGGGAGACACTGAATGGCATTCACTTGACCTTCACCTCTATTATCTTCCTTATTCCAAAAGCCAAGGATGCAAAATAGTTGGACTCACTGAGGAGTTAGTCACGTTTTTCAGGATAGCATTCTATGAGGAGGCTGAAAGGTGGAGGATGACTGACAGCACTTCCAGCATCTGGGACAAAAACCTTTCTCTTTAAGGGAGTGATATATCTTTGTGTTTATCACATAATTTGATCTTATTCATGAAAAACTTTTATGTACACATCTGAATATAAGATATAGTTCCATACATTTCCAAAAGCATATAAGAAAGTACTATGTTATAAAAGTTATTAGTTGCAAAAAGATTAAAACTACCTTTGTCTTCCTCTTAGCTTGGGTTCCTGCAAAAGCAAATTCAAGGACTTGTGTTGACATTTTATTTGGAAGGTGAATCTAGGATGCAAAAGTAAGGGACTGAGAAAAGTGAGACAGCGAAGGGAGTAAGCACATAAAAGGCATGTAATGAATGAGCTATTGGGTTTCCATGTGGTCAGGGACCCTTCCTGCCCACCTGCAGGCAATATCAGCTCCAAGATTATGGACCCCTCAGCCAGCCACCTTGGGACTCAGCCACACTCACCAGCTGGCTGACACCAGCTTTGGGATACTCCAGACTCCAGAGCTAGCTGTGTCAAGACCTGGCCCTGCCCAATAGTGGGCAGACACTAGATGTAGGATGCTCGGTCCTACAACTACCCACTTCAGAACCTAGCTCTGAAGAATCCAGGGACCCTCTAAAAAACTGTATGGAATGCATTAGAAGTGTCCACCAGAGGACAGGAAAGTGGAGGCATTTATTAATCTCTGCTGGATGAGGATTGTCTAAGGTGCCCAGCTACCTGCATTTCCAGTTCAAACTCCCATTTAGTGAAGTAAACTCTGGTGTTGCTGGAGCCCTAACCTTGACCCTGACCCTGACCCTGACACTAACTCTAACCGTTACCCTTTTGGTGAAACATCTGTCACAGCTTCAGGTGACCTCAAGTAAACTGAGGGAATTGGAGGCATCAACAGTGTCTGCTATAAACATATAAATTATTCTTGAAAGACTCAGGTGTCCAATTATATTTAGAATGGGAAAATGCTTGATGTAACTTTCCACAAGCCAGGCTGACAGTGGCATGGATAATCTGGATTGGTGAAGGTCAATTTCAGATCTGATATTAGTCAGGTATGCTATGCTACCACTTAGAAGTATGTAGGGACTTGAGCAGTTTGTCCAGTTATTTAATTCTTTTTCATCAGTAGTCAAGGGGATGCTTGATTAGATGCCACTCTGTGACCAGCAGAACTCGGGCCCATCTCTATGCTGGAGCTCCTGACTCTTGGCTTTGGTTCAGAAACATGTCCTGCTTCTTGTCTTTAGTCCCTACTAGTCAAGCGTCATTGAAATATTGCATTTTAACGCATAGATTCCCCATTTCAGTTTCTGTTATGATTAAGCATAATTAGGGAAGCTTTCTTGATGAGAACATCCTTAAGAAAAATTAAAAGAAAGTTTGGTCTGTGGTGAACATAGCTTCTCAGGTGATTCAGTATGAAAGATTGACCCAACTGCCATAATGGATTATTCGGGGGACCTAGAGAGAGAACATGGTTTGTTTCTCCATGGTAGCCTAGCCTCGTAGTCTAGTTTCAATATCTTATCTTTAGATAGGCTTGTTTAAATATTTTCATTGATGTATCAGTGTTCATATGAGTAGTTGTACTTGTGAGTGTGCATCACAGTGCCACACTGACCGGGGGAGAGGGTAGCAAGCCTCCAGGCAGTGTCGTGATATGTGGACAACTTTGTGATATCACAAAGCTGCCGTTGGTAGAGATCCCAATGAATCTGGCATTCTTAACAAGTAACCCACTCATGTTTCCCACCTAGTATATTTCTTTTCACCTCATAAATGAAAACTTGAATTGTCCTCATTCCAGGCATCCATCTGTGATCTTTGTCAACCCATAAGAGGATACATGTTGGGGTTGGTCAAGAGGCAGAAAGAAGACACAGTAAGTGTTACTGATTCTTAATGGTATTTATGAATTTTCCAAATTACCGTCATCTACTGGGATGAATGCTAACTCTGTGTTTCTACAGAGTCATGAATTTCTGGTAAATATATTTCTGAGCGGTGCCTCTTCTGAGATTCTAGGGCTCTGTGAAGTGTTTCTGATCATGTTGCCTCCTCTTCGGGGAGAGGCATGGTGAGAATTTGTGTGCCGAGCTCATGACTTAGCTGCCCTCTCTCAGCAGAGCAAGGACATCTGCTCCATATGTTTCCTTTCATTATTAATAACATGTTCATACTTCAGATGACTATTATGCCAAATTAACCTAATTAGGTATGGCAGCTAATTTTCTGAGTGATAGGCACAACTTTTGGGGATGTTTTTCTCAGTTGTGGAGAATACTCAAATTGCAGCTGTTAGGATTTGGTAGGGGTAGAGCTAAGTAAAAGTGATGGCAACCAGGTGAACTTCCAGGAGGAATCCTCTAAAAGAGGGAGGAGATATTGTATTTTATTCAAGGAGCTCATTAGGGCATTCAAGCCTTGAATGGACATTATGTCATTCAATCAGGCCTGAAGGGTCCTTTTCCAGATTTGCTTTACATTTCTTCCCTTTGTACCCTCTTTACTCCATCTCTGAATGAGAATCCAAATCAGGTTTTCCAAATAAGCTCACCTCAGTTGCTAACTGGAAACAATTGCTAATGGCTACTAGGGATGGTGTTGAGAAAGACTCTGGGACTGTATCTCATTTAACAGGAAACAGTGTGGTCCATTTATGATGTCTCTTTCTATCTGCCCACTTTTCACTGTCCTCTATCTCTGAGCCCCTAGTCCTATTCTTGGCATCATCTTTCCCCTGATGCTATCCTAATAATGTCTCCACCACCACTCTTTTTTAAAAAAAAAAAAAAACAATTATACATTGGATTATTTGTTTGTTTATTTATTTACTGGCTGTGCTGTGCAGCATGTGGGATCTTTGTTCCCAGACCAGGGATTGAACCTGTGCCCCCTTCAGTGGAAGTGCAGAGTCCACTGGACTGCCAGGGAACTCCCTCCACCACCGGTCTTGTCCTCCTTCCACTTTTGCCTCCACACAGCTGCCAGATCCCAGTGAATCTCACTGGGAACACCAGGTCTTGGGGTGGGGCAATTTTTCATTGTGCAGGACTGTCCTGTATATTGCAGGATGTTTAGCATCTTTGGATCTCCCTAAATGCCAGTAGTGTACTCAAATCACTGTGACAACAAAAAATGTCCCTACATGTTTCCAAATATCTCCTGGGTGTAGCTGTACTATCTCTGTTGAGAACTATTGCTAACATAATATTTCAGGAGAAAAAAATCCTTCTCATCTTTAATTAAAATCATTTAATGATAAAAACAAAATAAAAATTTAGATGAATGCTTCTATGACTTCACATTTTACTTAAGATAAATTCTAACTCTTCACCATGACCCTCAGACCTTGCTCACTTCCTCCCTGTTGGTTGTGTTCCAGCCTCCCTACTCTGTGTTCCAAGACAACAACCAGATCAGGTGTTGCTAAGGGTCTTTTCCCCACATGCTGTTTTCTCTGCCTGGAGTGTCCATCCCATCCCTCTCTCTAATCTGAATTTGTATATGGTGGGTTCTTTCCTGTCCTTCAGGTTTCAGCTTATTTATCACCTCCTCAGACAGCATCCCCTCATCCTTATCGCTTTTTATAAACAGGTTACCCAACTCTCCCCACCCTGTTTTCTTCTACCATTACCTTCTATTTGTTATCTTTATAACAGTTTCTCAATTTGTAATCCCATATTTATTCAGTTGTGTGCTGCTTGTTTTCTGTCACTACCTCCATAAGGGCAGGGACAGCATCTAGTTGGTTCTTGCCTCTATGTCCCAGGTGAGGCTTGAAGATGGCTGGTGACTGTCAAGTCCCCCAATAGGTTTGGAGGGACCTGTTGCAGAGGGGAGTTAAGCTCATTTCCCAGATGTGCCCAGGGAGCCCCAAAGCATCTCCACCCCAGTCCAGTGCAGTAATTCTTGGCAGTGGCAGCAAATGAATGGTGTTGTATGAGTCTGGATACCAAAGGGCCTGAGACAGCCCCTCATTAGTTGCAAGGGAAAGCAGCCAAAAGTTTTTTGTATCTAACTTTGGAAATGGCCAGGAGATGGCTTTTGGTTTAAAGGAACCCTGTTGATGTCAGAGTGACTGTGGCCCCAATACCTCCCTGATGCTGAGATTCAAGAGAACACCACCATGTCCCTCACCTCCTCCCTGTGCTGTCTGAGATCCTCCATATAGGAGAAGAGGCAGGGAGTAGAAAATACTGACTTCTAACCTGAAATTTCTGCCTTTAGCTGGGAGAGAATGAGTTTACTTGGAGGTAGCTAAATTATTAAGTTTATATACTTGAAAAAAGGGAACTTAACTAAAAAATTGAATTCAGTTATAGAAAGTTACATTTTTGCACACTGAATGTTGTGACGAAAAACCTGTGAAATGATAATGAATGTTAACAGTAATTACTCTGATCTACACTCTATAGCATTTTACACAATCACGTGTTTCTGATCCTTACAATGACACACTGAGGATGTGGTGGAGCTGGGCTTTGAATCCAGGTGTTCTCTCTGGAAGCTCATCTCCTTGATGGTGGGCCCTGTGCTGCATCCTGGAGCACTCAGAGAAGATTAGACATTTAGGTCAAATAATGTGAAGTCTGTCTGTCTTGGAGACCTGAGTTGGTTGCCTGCCTGCATAAGTAACCTGCTGTGTGGCTCTGTCCAGAAGTGAGTAGAGATCTGGGACCCACAGATGATATCTCCTGGATTCTTCTGGGCTACCAGAAGCTTGAGAGCTCTAAGCATTCCTCCTTGGCCTCTCTCAGCTGAGCCCCAGGAGCAAGGCTTACTGTGCGTGGATGGGATTCCAGCAGCCTTTCTGGCAGAGGGTTTTAAAACTGGGGAAGCCTATTGGTGGCTATGGCCTGAGAATGGGGTGCAAATATTCCTCTGCTGAACTCAAGGACTTGAAAAGCCCTTCTAAACTCCTCAGTACTTGTGTGCACTACATGGGACCAGATGGGACACTGCTCTGTGTGGCCCAAGCTGTGGGCTTAGGCCTGGCCTTTCATTGAGCCATGGGGACTACTAGACCCAGCATCAAATCTTACATGTTATTGTCAAGGCTCCCCCAAACTTGAGGTTGCATTGTGAAATTAATACTGTACTAACATTAACGGTGTTATCACCAAGAGGAATGTTTACTGAATATCTATTATATACCAGGCACTATGCTAAATCTTTTCCTGCATTAGCTCATTTAATTCTTGTAATAATGTAATGCAGGAGATACTGTTATTACTTTCATTTCACTGTTGATGAATTTGAGACTTAGAGACATTTAGAAATAATGTCCAAAGTCACATAGCTGCATCTTGGTCTGTCTGGCTCTAGAGTGGAATTCTGAACCACTATGCCATAACTTATAATCATTATTGTGGTCAAGATGGCTGCATCTGTATGTCAGGCCCTGTGCAAAGTGCCTTATGACTAAGATCAGCTCTACAGTTACAAATAGGATGCCAGTAGCCATTCATGGATAACTCCAACTCACCATTAACAAACCCCAGAGTCAATTATTGACACCTGAGCTGAACTCATCCATATGAACATCAGAAGTGGTTAAGGTACCACATAAGCCTGGGCTGTCCTTCCCTTTGTGGCTGGGTTTGGGTGCTGGGCAGGGGCCGATAAGTCTATACTGCCATCCCTGTGGGCAGAACAGAAGCTGCACATTTACCTGGTTCTCTGGAAGAGGCTCCTGCTCTCCCTGAACTCACTGCCAGGGTCATCCAGAATTGACTGACTTATCTCTGAAATCTGTAATTATTTTGCCTGATAGGCATTTCTGTCTCCATTTGGTGGATAGAGAATTTGAGACCCAGAAACTTTACATGAGATGTCTGAGACTATACAATTAGTAAGTGATAGAGCTGAAATTGATCTGTCCTGTCCTGTTCCAATGCTGGTGATCGTGTTATCCCCATTCCTCTACTGCTCAATCATTGTCAATCTTTGAAATTTTTCTCCTTTTATTTTCTTCCTTTTAGTACAACAGTAAGACAGAGTTCAGGAACTTGGTGAAAAACTGTTTTGCTCTCCCAACATATATACGTATATCTTCTATGTGAGACTCTGATAAGAATTATTTAAACAATACCTTCATAGAAATTTCGACCTTCTTTCCAAATTTCTCCCACTGAGGAAGCTGGGTGGCTAAAGTTTACTGGTGTACCAATGGCATGGTTTGTAACAGTGTTTGCAGATCTACTGATCATCAAATTTTTCTATGGAGTTTTGAAAAAAATACTCATGCCTGAGCTCACTCCAGAGTTTTGATGGGGGTGGATTAGAGGGAAGAAATCTGTGGAGGTTTGCTAGCCATTGATAAAGAGGACAGAGCTCTGGCCTATGACCTTGGAGTCCTGGGTTCCTATCAGGACTCTGTCAGTAACTTGCTTCATGACTTCAATCATGTACATTCTTCTGTGTTGGCCTTTGTCTCCCTAACTATCAAATAAGGGACATTATAATAAATCAAATATTCCAAATTAGTTTCCTGTAGGATCCAGGCATACATGTTTTGTTCTGTACACAGAGGTGATATTAAAAATACTTCACAAGTGTACTTCAGGCGCTGACCAATCCATGAAGATTCTGGCCAGGATCTTTCAGGTGATCTGTTGGTTAAGTTACTGGATGATGCAACAATTTGAAAGGTCCTCGGCAGGCCGGGGGTGCCAGGGTAGTGGTGGGGGTCATTTGGAGGACCTGAGATAATGACTGCTTACCAATTTAAGTAGAAAGTTTTCCGTACCTAAACAACCCCTACAGCAGTGCTTCTGAGCACCAGGTGACCAGCATAACTTGTAGAGTGATTTCATTATTATTAGTTTTTATTATTTGGTTTTATTATTTGAAAAATGTTAAATCAATTATCAATATTTCAGAACGGGAATTTTCGCTTATAAACTGGGCATACCGCTTCTCTTGAAAAAAAAAAATCTGGTCACACTGGATGTGATCTTCTGCCTGGCAACGATTACTTGTGATTGAAAAGTAGTTGCTTCCTTCATACAGGTATTTTGTCTCCTTAAGTAGGTTTATTCCTAGGTATTTTATTCTTTTTTTTAATTCTTTTTGCAATGGTAAATGGGGGTGTTTCCTTGAATTCTCTTTCTGATTTTTCATTGTTAGTGTATAGGAATGCAAGAGATTTCTGTGCATTAATTTTGTAACCTGCTACTTTACTGAATTCATTGATTAGCTCTAGTAGTTTTCTGGTGGCATCTTTAGGATTTTCTGTGTATAGTATCATGTCATCTGCAAACAGTGATTTGTATGCAGAAAACTATAAGACAGTGATGAAAGAATTCAAACACGATACCAACAGATGGAAAGATATACCATGTTCTGGGATTGGAAGAAACAACATTGTGAAAATGACTATACTACCCAAAGCAATCTATAGATTCAATGCAATCCCTGTCAAATTACCAATGGCATTTTTCACAGAACTAGAATAAAAAATTTTACAATTTATGGAAACACAAAAGACCTTGATAGCCAAAGCAATCTTTTTTTTAAAAACATCTTTATTAGAGTATAATTGCTTTACACTATTTTTTTAGTTTCTGCTGTATAACAAAGTGAATCACCTATATGTATACATATACCGCCATATCCCCTCCCTCTTGAACTTCCCTCCCACCCTCCCTATCCCACCTTTCTAGGTGGTCATAAAGCACCGAGCTTCTTCCCACTAGCTATCTATTTTACATTTGATAGTGTATATATGTCAATGCTACTCTCGCACTTCATCTCAGCTTACCCTTCCCCTCCCCATGGACTCAAGTTCATGCTCTACGTTGGCGTCTTTCTTTCCTAGGTTCGTCACAAACTTTTTTCTTTTTAGATTCCATATATATGTGTTAGCGTACGGTATCTGATTTCCTCTTTCTGACTTACTTCACTCTGTATGACAGACTATAGGTCCATCCACCTCATTACAAATAATTCAATTTTGTTTCTTTTTATGGCAGAGTAATATTCCATTGTATATATGTGCCACATCTTCTTTATCCATTCATCTGTTGATGGACACTTAGGTTGCTGCCATATCCTGGCTATTGTATAGTGCTGCAATGAACATTGAGCTACATGACTCTTTCTGAATTATGGTTTTCTCAGCGTATATGCCCAGTAGTGAGATTGCTGGGTCATATGGTAGTTCTAGTTTTAGTTTCTAAAGGAACCTGAATACTGTTCTCCGTAGTGGTTCTATCAATTTGCATTCCCACCAACAGTGCAAGAGGGTTCCCTTTTCTCCACACTTTCTCCAGCATTTATCGTTTGTAGATTTTTTGATGATAGCCATTCCGATCGGTGTGAGGTGACACCTCATTGTAGTTTTGATTTGTATTTCTCTAACGATTAATGATGTTGAGCATACTTTCATGAGTTTGTTGGCAATCTGTATATCTTCTTTGGAGAAAAGTCTATTTAGGTCTTCTGCCCATTTTTGGATTGTGTTTTTTGTTTTATTGATACTGAGCTGCATGAGCTGTTTGTATATTTTGGAGATTAATCCTTTGTCAGTGGCTTCATTTGCAAATATTTTCTCCCATTCTGAGGTTTGTCTTTTTGTCTTGTTTATGGTTTTCTTTGCTGTGCTAAAGTTTTTAAGTTTCATTAGGTCCTATTTGTTTATTTTTCTTTTCATTTCCATTTCCCTATGAGGTGGGTCAAAAAGGATCTTGCTGTGATATATGTCATAGAGTGTTCTGCCTATGTTTCCCTCCAAGAGTTTTATAGTGTCTGGTCTTACATTTAGGCCTTTAATCCATTTTAAGTTTATTTTTTGTGTACGCTGTTAGGAAGTGTCCTAATTTCATTCTTTTACATGTAGCTGTCCAGCTTTCCCAGCACAGTTATTGAAGAGGCTGTCTTTTCTCCATTGTATATTCTTGCTTCCTTTATCAAAGATAGGGTGACCTTATGTGCATGGTTTTATCTCTGGCTTTCTATTCTGTTCCATTGATCTATATTTCTATTTTTGTGCCAGTACCATACTGTCTTGATTACTGTAGCTTTGTAGTATAGTCTGAAGTTAGGGCACCTGCTTACTCCAGCTCCATTTTTCTTTCTCAATATTGCTTTGACTATTCAGGGTCTTTTGTGTTTCCATGCAAACTGTGAAATTTTTTCTTCTAGTTCTGTGAAAAGTGCCATTGGTAGTTTGATAGGGATTGAATTGAATCTGTAGATTGCTTTGAGTAGTATAGTCATTTTCATGATGTTGATTCTTCCAATCCAAGAACATGGTGTATCTCTCCATCTGTTTGTATCATCTTTAATTTCTTTCATCAGTGTCTTATAGTTTTCTGCATACAAGTTTTTGCTTCCTTAGATAGGCTTATTCTAGGTATATTATTCTTTTTGTTGCAATGGTAAATGAGAGTGTTTCCTTAATTTCTCTTTCAGATTTTTCAACATTAGTGTATAGGAATGCAAGAGATATCTGTGCCTTAATTTTGTATCCTGCTACTTTACCAAACTCATATATTAGCTCTAGTAGTTTTCTGGTAGCATCTTTAGGATTCTCTATGTATAGTATCATGTCACCTATAAACAGTGACAGTTTTACTTCTTCTTTTCTGATTTGGAATCCTTTTATTTCTTTTTCTTCTGTGATTGCTGTGGCTGAAACTTCCAGAACTATGTTGAATAATAGTGGTGAGAGTGGACATCCTTGTCTTCTCTTGATTTTAGAGGAAATGCTTTCAGTTTTTCAATGGTGAAATGATGTTGGCTGTGGGTTTGTCATATATGGCCTCTATTATGTTGAGGTTAATTCCCTCTATGCCTACTTTCTGGAGAGTTTTTATCATAAATGGGTGTTGAATTTTGTCAAAAGATATTTCTGCACCTAATGAGATTATCATATGGTTTTTATCCTACAGTTTGTTAATATGGTGTATCACATTGATTGATTTCTGTATATTGAAGAATCCTTGCATTCCTGGGATAAACCCCACTTGATCATGGTGTATGACCCCTTAATGTTCTGTTGGATTCTGTTTGCTAGTATTTTGTTGAGGATCTTTGCGTCTATGTTCATCAGTGATACTGGTCTGTAGTTTTCTTTTTTTATGTCCTGTTTGTCCGGATTTGGTATCAGTATGATTGTGGCCTTGTAGAATGAGTTTGGGAGTGTTCCTTACTCTGCTATATTTTGGAAGAGTTTGAGAAAGATAGGTGTTAGCTCTTCTCTAAATATTTGATAGAATTTGCCTGTGAAGCCATCTGGTCCTGGGCTTTCATTTGTTGGAAGATTTTTAATCACAGTTTCAAAGGACATAAATCACAACAACATCTTTTTTGACCCACCTCCTAGAGTAATGGAAATAAAATTAAACATAAACAAATGGGACCTAATGAAACTTAAAAGCTTTTGCACAGCAAACGAAACCATAAACAAGACGAAAAGACAACCCTCAGAATGGGAGAAAATGTTTGCAAATGAAGCCACTGACAAAGGATTAATCTCTAAAATATACAAACAGCTCATGCAGCTCAATATTAGTAAAACAAACAACCTTATACAAAATGGGCAAAAGACCTCAATATTTATTTCTCCAAAGAAGACATACAGATTGCCAACAAACACATGAAAAGATGCTCAACATCAGTAATCATTAGAGAAATGCAAATCAAAACCACAATGAGGTATCACTTCACACTGGTCAGAAAGACCATCATCAAAAAATCTGCGAACAATCAAAGCTGGAGAGGGTGTGTAGAAAAGGGAACCCTCCTGCACTGTTGATGTGAATATAAATTGATACAGCCTCTATGGAGAACAGTATGGAGGTTCCTTAAAAAACTAAGAATAGAAGTACCGTATGACCCATCAATCCCACTACTGGGCATATACCCTGAGGAAACCATAATTCAGAAAGAGTCATGTACCACAATGTTAATTGCAGCACTATTTACAATTTCCAGGACATGGAAGCAACCTAGGTGTCCATCAACAGATGAATGGATAAAGAAGATGTAACACATATACAATAGAATATTACTCAGCCATAAAAAGGAATGAAATTGAGTCATTTGTAATGAGGTGGATGGACCTAGAGTCTGTGATACAGAGTGAAGTATGTCAGAAAGAGAAAAAAAATACCACATGCTAATGCACATATATGGAATGTAAAAAAAGAGTACTGATGAACCTCGTGTCAGGGCTGGAATAAAGCCACAGATGTAGAGCACGGACCTGAGGACACAGGGGGGCACGGGGAAGCTGGGACAAAGTGAGATTGTAGCATTGACATATATACACTACCAAATGTAAAATGGATGGCTAGTGGGAAGCTGCTGCATAGCACCTGGAGATCTGCTTGATGCTTTGTGCAGACCTAGAGGGGTGGGATAAGGGGGACGGGAGGGAGGCTGTAGAGGGAGGAGATGTGAGGATATATGCATACATATAGCTGATTCACTTTGTTGTTCAACAGAAACTAACACAACATTATAAAGCAATTATACTCCAATAAAGATATTTTTAAAAAAAGAAAGAAAGAAAAATAGTTGCTTCCTTGAAACCAGCAGATCCTCTCCAGGTCCTGACAGAGCCTTACCAGTCACTTCATTCATTCACACTCCCTGCTGGCTACTATAGATATTTAATTTTGTGATTCTTTGTATAATAAGGTATTTTATCGCCCTGAAGCTTGAGGGCTTTTTGATTCTCTTACTCTCCAGTCGCACTCCTGAAGAAGGCAAAATGTGCAGGCAGGTAAGAGCTGTACTGAAAAACCAGACCTTATAAGGAGTCAGTAATTTTAAGGTGATATTTGAAGCCTATTAAAGTCGATGACATATTTTTAAGTGATAAATTACCCCTTGTCAGGAGCTGGGGGAAGCAGGCGTTTGGTGTGGATTAATCCCAAGAATGTTTCATTAGAATCTCTGCATAGCTAGCAGTGGGAGGTGACATGTTGACTTGACTTGCACTTTTTCCAAAGGTGACATGACTGTCCTTTATGCCACAAACTATATCTACAGCTTCTCCCACTTTCAGCCTCAATAGTAGCTTGTTGATTTGGCTCGAATTCTGAATTACCTCCTTGAGACTGTGTGTTGGCCAAGGTCACTGCTTTCTGAAGTCTTGTTAAGTGTCTGTTGCAGAGCTGACAGCCTTGGAGGATTTCACACTAAAGACTTGCATCTCTACCTTTGGAGTCCTAACTCAGACATCAGAACAGGGCAGATGTTAGCAGCCTTTCCTCAAAGACTCCAATTCCCAAGCCTTTTCTCATTTTTTTGTAAGTGAAAAACAGGTGTCCCAGACCTGATTTCGTCCAGGAATCAGATATGTTGCTGAATTTGCTCAGTGAAATGTGGATCCTATGTTTTATATCAAATAACAACATCAACAACAATAATAATAATAATAAATGTTTTTCTGCTTTGGGGAGGAAAAATTTTCCTCTACCCTACTGGGTTCTTCTGGCTGGTTTAAGAATAAAATTGATATGAGACAGATTAACAAGAGAAAAACCAAACAAAGTTTAACAGCATTGTGTACATGGGAGAGAGCCAGGAAAACTGAATAACTTGCCAAAATGGCTGAAACCTTCACCTTAATGCCATCTTCAGCTAAAGACAAAAGAGGATGTTGGGGGTAGGGGTTTGAGACTTCAAAGGGGAGGAAGGCAATTCACATGGAAAAGCAAATGTTTGTAAACAAGCTGGGCCATGCAGAGAAGATGCAACACGGAGAGGAATTTTAACAGACTTTCTAGACTCCTTCCTGTCTACCACACCTGGTTTATACTACAGTTATCTCTGGTGATAGCTCTATTCCTGTAATAGGCCCTATATCTAAATTCTTTATGTAGCTAAGGGGGAAGGTCACGTCTCTTCTTAGGTCTTTTGGGCTTTGACTGTTTTCAGCTTAAAATAATCCGCATGCTAAAGAGACATTTTGGAGTGATAAATTTGCTCTCTTACAGTCCCTTTCCCCTCAGTTATTCACTGCGTAACCATTACCAGACATAGTGGTGAGAAAATCATCTAGAGTTATCATAGGCTTACAGTCTTAGGATGTCTTAACCTGGGATGCCTCAGAAGCAGATCCTGAGACAAGGATTTTAGTGCCAGTAGTTCATTTGGGAGGTGCAGGAGACAGGTAGAGAAGTGGAGAAGTGATACAAGCAAGGGAAGGTGGTCAGCAAAGGGCTTCTTATTAAGCTTAAACCCATGGGAGACTGAGAAAATATCAAAACACACACTTCAGGGGTATCCCTCCCAAGGGGTGAAGGAGTTGGGGTATTTATATCCCAACTCCAGAGGACCAACTGCTGCCAGAAGCTGTTAATTCCTTAGCACTTTACCCTGCTAGACAGTAGCCTTCCAGGATTCCAAGAAGAGTTGTCAGAACCAGAGATACAGAAATTGACTGAGTCCCCTAAAATGATAGGATCAGAGGGATATGAGTAGGGCATTGACAATATCTGCTATATAGACAGACATTAATCAAATATTAACCCAGAAAAACCCATAAATGACATCTTTCATAAGGTTTCTAAGGGGAGGTGCATTTGTGCTGGTCAGGTTTATTTGAATAAGCTTTACATATGTTACTTATTGGATCTTTAAAAATTCCATGAGATTAAATAACTTGTCAATCAGAGGCAGAGTCAAGACTTGAACCCAGGGTTCAAAGCTGGAAACTGGTGCTTAGTTTCCCACTATGCTTTTCCACATATAAACTCATCTTTTCTTGGCATTATGCAGAGTGAAAACAGCAGGCAGCTGTGGTCATAGAGAATTAAATAACAATGTAGGTGCACCCCAGGAAAAGCCTTCCTTCAACTGTGTGCAAACCTAGCCTGCCGTCTTTGGATTACAGTTACTATATTTTTAAAAATAGTAGCTCTACATATTCCAAGAGATGGATAAGAGCCAGAGTACCTCCTTGGGAGAGGAAATCATCCTTTTTTGCCTCTCTGCCTTTTCATTAACTCTTAGAGCACATTCCTAGCCTCCAAATATCTAGGAAGGTAATAAAAGTATCTGGCAACAATTCCAAGGATTGCTGATTTTTATTTCCTGAGCTGGACACAATTTTTCATGACTAATTATATACCAGCCTCCAATGTTGCTATTATATAACCATCTGCAACAAAAATATTCAGTACAATGTATCCAAAAGATTATAGTGCCAAAGAATTAGGACCAAATGGAATGTCATGTTTCATAGTGAAAATAAATTCGTCTCTGGACCTGGGCATCTCAAGAAAACAAAAATCTGTTTTGGATGTTCTGCAAACTGGATGGCTTAATGAACACAAAGGAACTACTTTTGGATTTTTTACTGGTTAAATAAGGATCAGATAAAAGTTAGAGGTTTTAATCCCTGGGAAGAGTAGCTTGAAGAGCACCAAGGTCATCCATGCCTGTTTGTCTGTGAACAGGTACCAGTTGAGATGTGATTATTTTGTATCGCTTGTTTTAAAATCAGAGGCAAATGATCAAGTGTTTGCTGAATGTCCAGTCTTGTCTTAAGGCTAACATATCATTTTTACCCAGGGTGGTACTGAGACCTTTACAATTAGTATCAGATGCTCTCATGATGGCTTTGTTTGGAAATAGCAGGTAATTATGCCCAATCTTTGAGGAGGTTGAAGCCTTCATTTAGATGCATGATTTTTTAACAGTACCAGGAATGGGGCTTGAGAAGACCTAAATTTGATACTGGTTCCCCCACTTATAACATGTATGAACTTTAAAAGAGTTCTTTTCTTTTTAGACCTTGTTTCTTCATCTGTGAAATATGGAAGTGAGACTAGGTGATCTTTAAACTCACTTCCCCTAAAAATCTGGGAAGTTTATCCCCTCTTCTTTCTCTTTCTCCTACTCTTCTTCTCCATTTTCCTCCCTTCTCTTTTCCTCCTTTTCCTCCACATCCACTGAGCAGCTACTGTGAGCTGGATACAGGGCCCTAGGAATGCAGTGACAAATTCCTTATTTGTAAGACTTCTCAGTACTCTGAAAGATGGAAGCTCATGACAAGGCAAGATAGTGCAAGCCTAAGGCTGGAATAGCATTTTAGGGAGCTCCCTTTGTCTGTGGTTTAGAGAGTGGACTGCAGAGGGAAAAGATGAGGCTAGGGAGCCTGATGTGGTAGGTAATCCAGGTGTGGGATCATGGCAACTGGCAGTGGAGATGGAGAGAAAAGAGAGATCAGAGAGAAGTTTAGAAAGCAGAATCAGAGCAGCTGAGGAGTGTGTGTGTGTGTGTGTGTGTGTGTGTGTGTGTGTGTGTGGCGTGAGAGTTGGGAGGAAGACTTGTGCTACCTTTTACTGAGATCTGGGACTTAGGAGGAAAAGCTAGTTAGAGTTGGAAGGAAAGATGATGTGTTAAGTCCTGGGAGTACAAGTTCTGACTTTTCTACTCAACTTCAGGAAAGTCACTCAATCTCCAGGAACTTCAGTTTCCTTATCTGTAAAGTAGAAATAGGAATAGTACCTACATTCCAGGGGTTACTGTAAGGATTACATTTCACCTATTTGAAAATGCTATACAAACTGGCATTGCTCTCCAGGTGTGAAGAGTTAATTTTATTAAAGTGTGACCTTCAGTTTGTTCAGTACAGGGGAACAAATCAGGAGACTGGAATTTGAGACTAGTCTTTTTACTGAACCAAACTTGGGTCTGCTTGCCAGGCACACAGAAAAGCCAATCTATTAACACCAGGTTGTGTTGAAGGAAAGTACAGCACTTATTTTTGGGTGCCAAGCAAGAATAAGCAGCTAATGCTTAAAAGACTCCTCAGTGGCTTTCAGAGAAGGTGTTTTAAAGGCAAGGTAAGGGAGAGGGTTGTGGGGAATGTGTTCAGCTCATGCACAATTCTCTGATTGGTGGGTGGTGAGGTAACCAGTTGAAGCCACAGGAGTCAGCATTATCAATCTTCAGGCTCCAGCTGGTCTGGGGGCTATGTGCTCACAGTCACCAACTCTTCATCTGGTTGGGTTCTGATTTCTGGGAAACAACTGAAGAATGTGTATTAGACTTTACCTTTGAGACAGAACTGGGAGTCCTTGAGGCTGATTTATTGTTTAAGTTATAGTTATTTCTCTACCTGACTGTCCTATCTTTGTTTCTGCATTCCTCAGCTTTTCCCATCAACCGTTAGGGTTAGTTCTTTTCTCTCTACTCACAGAAGGCCTAGGAAACCTTAGTATATTCCCACAGTTTTTCCTGATCATCAGTAAGCAGGGGACACACTAGGGGTCCTGTCACCGGGAAGGCCTCTACACATGTCTTCTCAGTTTCAGTCTTTGCCTCTTGCTAGCAGTTAGAAAGCACTGGGGTTAAGACATTGCCCATTTTTGGGTTTAGTTTACTCTCTTACCAATACTTTGCCCCTATCTGCACAGTGTATAATTTGGCAATTTACAGGCTGAGTGTGTCCATAATATATGTTATGCTTGTGTCACACAGTTTTTAAAAAGCAAAGTATTTGGCAACTTTTAAAGACAGAAAGATTTCACGTAAAATCTTGCATCTTGAACCTCCATTCCCATATGCCAGGGTCAGTTGATGCTGAGTAGAGGCTACTAGTGTAGGCAGGGTCTCCAGTGAAACTCAGTGCCCACCACTCCCTCCTGCTCCTGGTGCCTGAGGTTGAGTGTCATTAGCCATTTTTCATTGTGTTTGTGCTGCTGCTCTTCTCACTTCTGACCTCTTCACTCATTCATGTTTCCTTCCTGGCTCTGCATGTTTTTGGATTTGTGACCCTTAAATATATGGTCCTCTCTAAAGTCACATCTGTCTTTAAAATTCTGTAGTTCTGTCTCTAAAGATCCTACAGCTGGCCTCTTGCAGACTTGGAATCTCTGACATGACAGTTTCTATGCCATTTTCTCTGGAGTGAAAGAATGCTTCTTGGTGGTGTTTCATCAAAAGCCAACTCTTCCAATTATTTAGGTAGCTGGTTTAAAGCACAAAATGAAGAGGAATGAACTAGACAGGCTCATCAGCTAGATTTTCCATTCCTTCTAAACCAAACAACTCTAACTCAACCTGGTTTGGGCAGAAGAGGGAATATACTGAGTCACACAATGACCAAAAAGAGTATACAGTCAGGCTAACTCTTGATTCGGAGGCTCAAAAAGTGGCACTGGACTCAGTTTATCTCCATTTCTTGACTATTCTTTTCTGTTTGGCTACATGATCATGTAACTGAGGAGGACCCTAAGGGGCTTTCCTGGGACAGACACTTCCTCCCATGTCCTCTGTCTGCCTTTCGTTTGTGGAAAAGCTGTAGTCTCCAAGCCTCCCCTAACTCACAAAACCTGGCTCAAAAATTAATCATTGAAAGGATGTGAACATGTAGTGGCAAAAGTATCAGTTGGGCCAGTTGAACTGGAAACAATTTAAACAGTAAATCAGCCATATGGCAGTCACAGAATCTTTACTTCCCCTCTGAAGTACATAGATAGCAGTATCTGATGCACGTTTCTGAGTTGTTTAACAGATACTAAAACCCCCACCAAATGAAAGAAGTTAACTACTTGACGACCATGAGCACATAGCCCCTAGACCAGCTGGAGCCTGAAGAATGATAATCTTAACCCCTGTAACACCACCCAGTTACCTCACCATCAATCAGAGAATTTTGCACAAGCTGATCATACATCCTGTGAATCCTCTCCCTCACCTTGCTCCTTTTCAATGTTTTGGTTTTGGCTTCATTGTGCATTATGTACACGAACTTGGGTACAACAATCAAACTCCACTAATGGCAAGATGAGTGCTTGTGGCTTAAATTCCTCATTGTTTCAGGTTCAAGCCTGGTGGAAAAGAGAGCATGCCTCTCTTCCCAAAGGGCACAGTAAAGTCTCATTGCCTCTCATTCTTTGGCTCTGACTGGGTCATGTGCCTCTCCTTTAACCAATTGCCATGGCCATGGAATGTTATTCATTGGCTGGTCATTCCTGTGTTCCATGCCCTCTCCTCCAGCTAAGGGTGGTGTCAGTTTCACCAGACGTTTGTGGACTGAGTGGGGATGGTGATTTCCTACAGAAAAATTATGGCAGATTTGTCAAAAGAAGGGAGAATTGATATTGTATGAGTGTGTCAAAAACAGGAACTGAGGGAAGGTCTAGGAGGCTGCAACCTTCCTACAAACAAGAAATGGGGGACACAGAAAGGCTTTTGTACTTGGGAAGGGACCACATGGTCTTTGGTTTCAATCTTCCATTTTCTTTGATACTCCTGAAACCGAGCAGGACACTGTGGGGGCTCCTGAGCACAGAAGCCTTTTTGTGTCACCCATTTCTTGTTTGTAGGGAACAGGTTTCAGCCTCCATGACTTTCCCTGAGTTCCAAAGGGCAAGTTCAAACAGTTGTTGATCAGGGCAAGGAGGGGATGCAGAGACAGCGGGGAGCAATCAAGAAAAAATAGTGCCTTGGCCAGCAAGATGGCTGAGTAGAAGGACGTGAGCTCACCCCTTCTTACAAAAACACCAGAATCACAACCTACTGCTGAACAACCAGCATTAACAACAAAAAAACCACTGGAACCTACCAAAAAGGATACCCTATATCCAAGGACAAAAAAGAAGCCACAATGAGTTGGTAGGAGGAATGCAATCATGATAAAATAAAATCTCATACCCGCTGGGTGGGTGACACACAAACTGCAAAATAATTATACCAGAGAAGTTCTCCCACAGGAGTGAAAGTCCTGAGCCCCATGTCAGGCTTCCCATCTTGGGGGTCTGGCAATGAGAGGAGGAGCCCTGAGAGAATCTGGCTTTGAAGGCCAGCAGGGTTTGATCACAGGAATTCCACTGCCACACTTAGAGGGCACCCACAAGGTCCCATGCACACCAGGACCCAGGGGAAAATCAGTGAACTCATAAGAGACTGGGCCAGACCAACCTGCTAGTATTGGAGGGTCTCCTGCAGAGGCAGGGAGGTGGCTGTGGCTTACTGTGAAGAGAAAAACACTGGCAGTGTTTTTTCACTCATCAGGGTGAGTCCTCCCAGAGGCTGCCATTTCTCCCCCAAAACCTAAGCCTACCCAACAACCTGTAGGCTCCAGTGTTGGGCTTCAGGCCAAACAACAAACAAGCTGGGAACAGAGCCCCACCCATCAGCAGGCAGACTGCTTAAAGTCTCCCCGAGCATTGCTCTGCCCACCAGAGGGACAAGGCCCAGCTCCAACCATCAGAGAGCCTCATCCACCAGAGGGCAGGCAACAGAAGCAAGAAGAACTACAATCCTGCAGCCAGTGTATTGGAAACTGCAATCACAGAAGTTAGACAAAATGAGGCAGCAGAAGAATATGACCCAGAAAGAGGAACAATATAAAGAAGAACAAGTAAGTGAAGTGGAGATTGGCAATCTACCAGGAAAGAACTCAGAGTAATGATAGTGAAAATGATCCAAGATCTCAGAAAGAATGGAGGCACAGATTGAGAAGATGCAAGTAATGTTCAACAATGACCCAGAAGAACTAAAGAACAAATATAGATGAACAATACAATAACTGAAATGAAAAATGCCCGAGAAGGAATCAATAGTAGAGTAACTGAGGCAGAAGAATGGATAAGTGAGCTGGAAGACAGAAAGGTGGACATCACTGCCATGGAACAGAATAAAGAAAAAGAGTGAAAGAAATGAGGACAGTCTCAGAGACCTCTGGGACAACATTAAGTGCACTAACGTTCACATTATAGTGGTCCCAGAAGAAGAAGAAGAGAGAGAAAGGACCTGAGAAAGTATTTGAGGAGATAGTAGCTGAAAAGTTCCCTAAGATGGGAAAGGAAACAGTCACCCAAGTCCAGGAAGCACAGAAAGTCCCAGACAGGATAAACACAAGGAGGAACACATGAAGACACATAGTAATCAAAGTGACAAAAAATAAAGACTAACAAAAAATATTAAAAGCAACAAGGGGAAAGCAACGAATAACATACAAGGGAACTCCCATAAAGTTATCAGCTGATTTTTTAGCAGAAACTCTGCAGGCCTGAAGGGGGTGTCACATTATATTTCAAGTGATGAAAGGGAAGAAACTACAACCAAGAATACTCTACCCAGCAAGGCTCTCATTCAGATTTGACAGAGAAACCAAAAGCTTTACAGAAAAGCAAAAACTAAGAGAATTCAGTATCACCAGACAAGCTTTGCAACATATGTTAAAGGAACTTCTCTAAGTGGAAAAGAAAAGGCCACTACTAGAAACAAGAAAATTACGAATGGAAAAGCTCACCAGTAAAGGCAAACATAAGGTAAAGGTAGGAAAATATCCACACACAAATATGATATCAAAACCAGCAAATGTGAGAAGAGCACACAAATGCCAGATATTGGAAATGCATTTGAAATTAAAAGACCATACACTTAAAACAATCTTGTTTACATATAGACTACTATATCAAAACTTCATGGTAACCACAAACTGAATATCTACAATAGATACAAAATTAAAAGGAATCCAAACACAAAACTAAAGTTAGTCATCAAATCACAAGAGAAGAGAACAAAAGAGGAAGGGAAGAAAAAAGACCTACAAAAACAAATGCAAAACAATTAAGAAAATGGTATTAGGAACATACATATTGATAACTACTTTAAATGTAAATGGATTAAATGCTCTAACCAAAATACAGAGACTGGTGGAATGGATACAAAAACAAGGCCTGTATATATGCTGTCTACAAAAGACCCACTTCAGATCTAGGGACACATATAGACTGAGAGTGAGAGGATGGAAAAAGATATTCCATGCAAATAGAGATCAAAAGAAAGCTGGAGTAGCAATACTCATATTAGACAAAATAAACATTAAAATAAAGACTGTTGCAAGAGACAAGGAAGGACACTGCATAAAGATCAAGGGATCAATCCAAGAAGACATAACTATTGTAAATATATATGCACTCAACATAGGAGCACGTCAATATATAAGGCAAATACTAACAAACATAAAAGGAGAAATCAACAGTAACAAAATAGTACTGAGGGACTTTAATGCCCCACTTACAGCAATAGAGAGATCATCCAGAGAGAAAATTAATAAGGAAACACAAGCCTTAAATGACACATTAGATCAGATAGACTTAACTGATATCTGTAGGACATTCCACCTGAAAGCAGCAGAATACACTTCTCAAGTGCACATGGAACATTTTCAAGGATAGGTCACATCTTGGGTAGCAAACCAAGACTCAGTAAAATTTAAGAAAATTGAAATTGTATCAAGCATCTTTTCCAACCACAACACTGAGATTAGAAATCAATTACAGGAAGAAAACTATTAAAAGCACAAACAAGGGGCTTCCCTGGTGGCGCAGTGGTTGAGAGTCTGCCTGCCGACGCAGAGGACACGGGTTTGTGCCCTGGTCCAGGAAGATCCCACATGTTGCAGAGTGGCTGGGCCCATGATCCATGGCTGCTGAGCCTGCGCGTCCAGAGCCTGTGCTCCACAACAGGAGAGGCCACAACAGTGAGAGACCTGTGAACCGCAAAAGAAAAAAAAAAAAAAAAAGCACAAACAAATGGAAGCTAAAACATATGTTACCAAATGACCACTGGATCACTGAATAAATCAAAGAGGAAATTTAAAAAGATACATAGAGACAAATGTCAATGAAAACATGATGATCCAAAACCTTTGGAATGTAGCAAAAGCAGTTCTAAGAGGGAAGTTTATAGCAATACAGTCTTACCTCAAGAAACAAGAAAAATCTCGAATAAACAACCTAACATTACACCTAAAGCAACTAGAGAAAGAAAAAACAAAACCCAAAGTTGGTAGAAGAAAAAATCATAAAGATTAGAGCAGAAATAAATGAAATAGATATGAAGAAAACAATAGCTAAGATCAATGAAACTAGAATGTGGTTCTTTGAAAAGATAAAATTGATAAAACTTTAACCAGACTCATCATGAAAAAAAAGGAGGAGGGCTCAAATCAATAAGATTAGAAACGAAGACGGAGAAGTTAAAACTGACATCACAGAAATACAAAGGATCATAAGAGACTACATCAAGCAACTATGTGCCAATAAAATGGACAACCTGGAAGAAATGGACAAATTCTTAGAAAGATACAATCTCCCAAGATGGAACCAAGAAGAAATAGAAAATATGTACAGACCAGTCACATGTAATGAAATTGAAACTGTAATTAAAACACTCCTGGCAGGGCTTCCCTGGTGGCGCAGTGGTTGAGAGTCTGCCTGCCGATGCAGGGGACGCGGGTTCGTGCCCCGGTCCAGGAAGATCCCACATGCCGTGGAGCAGCTAGGCCCGTGAGCCATGGCCGCTGAGCCTGCGCATCCGGAGCCTGTGCTCCACAACAGGAGAGGCCACAACAGTGAGAGGCCCACGTACCACAAAAAAAAAAAAAAAAAAAAAAAAAAAACCACTCCTGGCAAAGTCCATGACCAGATGGCTTCACAGGTGAATTGTATCAAACATTTAGAGAAGAGCTGACACTAATCCTTCTGAAACTATTACAAAAAATTGTGGAAGAAAGAACACCCCCAAACTCATTTTATGAGGCCATCATCACCCTGATACCAAAACTAGACAAAGATACCACAAAAAAAAATAAAATTATAGGTCAATATCACTGATGAACATAGACACAAAACAATCCTCAACAAAACACTAGCATTCTGAAACCAGCAATACATTAAACAGATCATACACCATGAACAAGTGGGATTTATCCCAGGGATGCAAGAATTTTTCAATATCTGCAAATCAGTTGGTGTTATATACCACATTAGCAAATTGAAGAATAAAATCTATATGATCATCTCAATAGATACAGAAAAAGGTTTTGACAAAATTCAACACCGATTTATGAGAAAAACTCTCCAGAAAGTGGGCATAGAGGGAACCTACCTCAACATAATAAAAGCCATATGCGACAAACCCACTGCAAATATCATACTCAGTGGTGAAAATATGAAATCATTTACTCTAAGATCAGGAACAAGACAAGAATGTCTACTCTCGCCACTTTTATTTGCCATAGTTTTGGAAGTCCTAGCCATGGCAATCAGAGAAGAAAAACAAATAAAAGGAATCCAAATTGGAAAAGAAGAAGTAAAACTGTCACTGTTTGCAGATCATATGATAGTATACATAAAAAATCCTAAACATGCTACCAGAAAACTACTAGAGCTCATCAATGAGTTTTGTAAAGTTGCAGGATACAAAATTAATGCATAGAAATCTCTTGCACTTCTATACATTAATGACAAAAATCAGAAAGAGAAATTAAGGAAACAATCCCTTTTACCATCACTGCAAACAGAATATAATACCTAGGAATTAACCTACCTAAGGAGGCAAAAGACCTGTACTCTGAAAACTATAAGACACTGACAAAAGAATTCAAAGATGACACAACAGATGGAAAGATATACCATGTTCTTGGACTGGAATAATTAATATTGTCAAAATGTCTATACTATCTAAGGCACTCTACAGATTAAATGCAATCCCCATCAAATTACCAGTGGCATTTTTCACGGAACTCAAACAAAAAATCTTAAAATTTGTATGGAGACACAAAGCATTGCGAATAGCCAAAGCAATCTACAGAAAGGAAAATGGAGCTGGAGAAATTAGGCTCCCTGACTCCAGACTATAGTACAAAGCTACAGACATCAAAACAGTGTGGTACTGGCATAAAAACAGAATTATAGATCTATGGAACAGGATAGAAAACCCAGAAATAAACCTAATGTCAATTAATCTGTGAATAATGAGGCAGGAATATATAATTGAGAAAAGACAGTCTCTTCAATAAATGGTGCTGGGAAAACTGGACAGCTACATGGAAAGTAATGAAATTAGAAAAATTTTTAACACCACACACAAAAAGAAACTCAAAATGGATTAAAGACCTAAATGTAAGACTGGATACTATACAACTCTTGGAGGAAAACATAGGCAGAACACTCTGACAAATCTCAGCAAGATTCTTTTCCAAGCCGAATCCTAGAGTAATGGAAATTTAAAAAAAACTAAACAAATGGACCTAATTAAACTCAAAAACTTTTGCAGAGCAAAGGAAACCATAAGCAAAACGAAAAGACAACACATAATGGGAGAAAGTATTTGGAAACGATGCAACTGACAAGAGAATTGTCTCCAAATTTTACATACAGCTCATGCAAGTCAATATAAAAAAAACAAACAACCCAATCAAAATATGGGCAGAAGACCTAAGTAGACATTTCTCCAGAGAAGACATACAGATGGCCAAAGGCACATTTAAAGATGATCAACATTGCTAATTATTAGAGAAATGCAAATCAATACTGCAGTGAGGTATCATCTCACACCAGTCAGGATGGGCATCATCAAAAAAATCTAAACAATAAATCCTGGAGAGGTTGTGGAGAAAAGGGATCCCTCCTACACTGTTGGTGGGAATGTAAATTGGTACAGCCAATATAGAGAACAGTATGGAGGTTCCTTTAAAAAACTAAAAATAGAGCTACCATATGATCCAGCAATCACACTGCTGGGCATATTTCTGGAGAAAACATGGTTCAAAAGGATACATGCGCCCCAATGTTCTTTGCAGTGCTGTTTACAAAAGCCAAGACATGTAAGCAACCTAAATGTCCATTGACAGATGAATGGATAAAGAAGATGTGGTACACACATCACTCAGTTATTAAAAAGAATGAAATAATGCCATTTGCAGCAATATGGATGGACATGGAGATTATCATGCTAAGTGAAGTAAGTCAGACACAGAAAGACAAATATCATATATCACTTATATTCAGAATAAAAAAATTACACAAATGAAGTTTTTTACAAAACCTAAACAGACTCACAGACTTAGGAGGGATAGATTGGGAGTTTGGAATTGACATGTACACACTGATATATTTAAAACAGAAAACCCACATGAACCTACTGTATAGCACAGGGAATGCTGCTCAATATTCTCTAATAACCTAGATGGGAAAAGAATTTGAAAAAGAATAGATACATGTATATGTATAACTGAATCAGTTTGTTGTACACATGAAACTAACACAATATTGTTAAGAAACTATGCTCCAATATAAAATAATTTTAAGAAAAACATAAAGAAACAATAGTGCAGCCTTGAGGCAGGGTCCTAGTTCCACCTCAAGGGATACACTTAACAATATCTTTGAGTTCTTCTACAGAACTAAAACTCCCTACAAATGGAAGGTGTTTTCTACTTGATGAAGCATTCTTCATTCCAGAGAAAGTCAGTTTGATAACCTCAAGAACCAAAGAAGCTCATCAGAAGACCATCTGAGAGCAGATTAAAGGAGTGCAGGCCCTTCACACACCCTGCTCCTTATCAGCAACCCCACCCTTGAACCATTGCTATAAAACTCCACCAAATCCCCCCAGGTTGGGACACACAGGTTTTGGGATCATGAGCCCTCTGTGTTTACTTTTGCCTGGAAGAGCAATAATGCTATTCATTTCTACTGCACCCCAAACTCGGTCTTTGAGATTTGATTTGGCACCAGTGCACAGAGGCCACGTTTTCAGCATCACTCCTCAGTTTTGAGGGGAACAGATGTTGGACAAGAAAGGGAATAAAGTTTTGGAGAGAGGTTAATCATAAACTCAGCATAGGAACTCGGTTTGGTTCTGAATTAAGTAGTATGGACTCTGCTTGGTGACGTAGCCTGGCCAAGGCTCTCCTGTTGTGTTGATTTGATTTCAGCTTCAGAGGGAAAGGGTTCTTTTTCTGTTTGGATTTGAGTATGCAAATAATGAAAGTGAAGCTGAGATCGACACAGCACAAGCTTTATTCAGTGGACAAAGTGTGGAGAAGTGGGAACTAAGTTTACAGATCAACTTCTTGCCCACCTTGGTGAAAAGGATGTAATTTTAGAGAGTAAAGACAAAGAGAGGAGGAGTGAGGCTAATGATGAGGAGGCATATGCATTAGTCTACTGGGGAAGAGACAGGGCTGTTTCAAGGGAGTGGGATGCTGCCCTCTTTTTATCATTTTTGGTCCTTAATGTCTGGTCATGGCCACCAGTAGATGTTCATTTAATATATTAATGTAGTAAAATCAGCATACAATGAGACTCAGATTCTATTGGAGGTCAGATTCATTGCCATCTTGGTCCCAGCTCTTTCCATCTGTTTGTTGTTGTTGTTGTTTGTAGCTTCCTTTCTTATCTCTGGACCCTTTAACGTAAAGATTTATGTTAACTCCTGCTAAAGGGCAGCGTGGTGGTGGTGAGGGTTGGCAGATTTTGAGCAACGACACTCCTTCTAAAGGTGGGGGTGGGGTGTTGGTTGATGGTTTTTGAGCAAAGACCTGGAGCAGATCTGGCAACAGTTTTATGGGGACTTGACTTCAGTACATAGTAAATGTTTTAGGCTTTGCAAGCCACATACTGTCTCTATCACATATTTTTCTGATTCCTTTTCCTCAACTATTTAAAAAATGTAAAAAACATTCTTAGCCATGCAAAACCCTGCAATGGACTGGATTTGATGTGCAGGTATGTATGTGTGTATATATATATATATATATAATTCATTGAACAAACAGGTAAAAATATATGCTCTTATGACAACATAAAATATATGCATTTATAAAATTTTAATTTTAGTGTGTATTTAATTCTTAGAAAAATCCCATCATAGATATCATATTTAGCCCTATTTTAGAAATAAGGGAAAAGAATAAGTAATTTGTCCAAAATCACAGAGCTAGTAACAAGAGCTGGGCTATGAATGAAGCTCTGACTCCAAAGATTACACTTTTAACCCTTGTGTTTTACTCCCTGTCGCTTGCTCTTCCTTTCTGCATGATGAACCTGGAACTTCTGCCTTCAAGACAATTAAGCAAAGTTGATGGAGAAGCTACATGTGTGAGACAGTAGGTGCTGGGGAATTATGATGAATGAGATAGCTCTTATTCTGTATTTGGGTTGTGTTTGACATCTTGGGAGGGAGAGAGATCCCAAGGAAAAAATTTGAAGAGACAAAGAACAAGGGCTAAACCCTGAGGAACTCTGATATGTAAAGCTGGAAAGAGAAGATGGTGCACCCAAGAGGCAGAGATTGAGAAATCATAAGAAAGCCAGGAGAACATGCAGTCACAGAAGCCTGAATAGAGAGCATTTCAAGAAGAATGGCAAATACTTCCAAAAGGTCATGTGAAGTGGGAAGTAAAATGTAGCTGTTGGATTTAGGAACATTGAGGCCCCTAGTGCCTTTGGTAAGAACTCTTTTGGTGGAATCATGATAATGAGGCCAGCTCAGGGTGGATTAAAGAGGGAAATGGGAGTGAGAGGAGATGGCGAGAGCATATGTAGACAACTCAGACCCTTTTGAAGAGTGACTGTGAAGAGGAGAGAAGGAATATGACAGGTGCTGTGGTAATGTGCAGTGTATTTCTTCGCTTAAAGAGGGTAGAGACTAGAGCATTTTTGAATGTAAACTCTCAAATGAAGAAAAGTGCACAACCTAAAAGTTGCAAGTTAAGTTTTATTCAGGGACCTTACTAAGTGAGAACTATGCTCAGGAGACAGCCTTTCAGCTCTGAGAACTGTTCCAAAGAGTTAAGGAATGAGCAAGGGTATATAGGAGTTTTTGCTAGAAAAAATACCTTGTAGCCAGACATCAAAAGATTACTGCTAATCACAAAAACAGACATCTCAAGTTAATGATTTCAGCACTTTTCTGTGTGTGGGAAGAGGCAAGAATCTGGGCTCATTGAAATTATTCCTTAGATGTGCATCTGAGCTACCTAGGGTCAGTGTCCAAAGCACATAATGCTTCCTGTTTGTTTTTCTCTATCCTGAATTCCCCTCAAGGTGCACCCTGAGGGGTGGGGAGCAGCTGTACTAGATAACAGCTTGATCCTTGTTTACTGGAATGGTAGGCAACATTCCTGTCCACAATACAAAGAAGAAAGGGATGATGGAGCTACAGGAGGCGCAGAGAACAACAGAGTCAGTGGGTCCCTTAGAAGGATAAAAGGGTTGGGGTTCATAGCACAAGCAGAGGACTGGGCCTTTCGTATATATTGAGAAGGACTTCTTCCTCAGTTGTAAGAGGACAGAAAGAGGAGAGGCACTACTGCAGTAAGGTTTATAGGTTTGGTATATGGAAGATGAGGACATTTTCATCTAATGACTTCTACTTTTTTTCTAAGAATTACATATTTCTCTAGAGTCCAGCGTTATTTCTTCTGGGCCCACATGTCTGGAAGGATTGAGTTCAGCCTGCATAGGGGAAGAATGGGAGACACTGAGCTGAGCTGAACACATGCAAATTGTCAACTACTCTTATTCTCTGCTTTTATCCTTTATTAGAAATAATCCTCCTCATGAGTTTGGCAGACCAAATAATCTTGTTCTTGAAAAAGAAAGAAGTATGATGTTCAAAGCATGGTATTCTTGTGTCATAAGCACTTGGGATGTTTACAGTTTATCAGAAGCAGTGAGCCAGGTGTCTAACATCCAAGGTCTCAGCAAAAGAATTCTTACTGCATGAATCTCCTTGAGTCAAATTTGCAAAAGTCTTTAAAAGAATTCATCTGTAGCAAGTACAAAACCTAATACCCAAGCTAAGCATATGCAGTCTGCATTGGACCATACACCTATGCTGCTCACAGCTCAATCTGTCTGCCATACAGATCAACTCATTGACAGTTGAAAAATGAAATATCCCTGCTGAATTCAAAAGTGACTTCTATTAATATTAGCGCCTTGGAGAATCACACACTGAAGGTTTGTTCCTTATATTTTTCCGATCACCTAACCTGAACTCTAATTCTGTTAGATGTAAAAATAGAAACAAATTAAAATTAATTTTATGTTCTTGGTCTGCATTTTTTCTCAATTTTAATGTAAGAAGTGCAAGGTAGAGGGGAGTTAAGATGGCAGAGGAGTAGGAGGACGTGGAGTTCATCTCTTTCCATGGATGCATCAGGAATACATCTATAGATGCAAAAATTCTCACAGAATACTGGGTGAACACTAGCAGAAGACCTTGGACACCAGAAAGGACTATAAAGATCCCTGCATAACTGAGTGGGAGAAAAAAAGAAGGGAGAAGGAGGAGGAGAAGGTGTGGGATGGGACCTGCACCCTGGGGCAGGGGAGCTGAAGCAGAGGAGAGATTCCCGAATTCTAGGAAACCCCCCTCCAATGGGGAAACTCTGTCTCTGACAGGGAAATCAATTGGGATGGAAGGGAAGCATTTAAGCCTGTTGGAAGAGGGTGAAGAGGCCGATCTGTGGCAGACAGGACAGAGTGAGAAATACACAGATGATCCGTACTTCAGCCCTATGTGGCCTGGACTGGGATGTGTATTCACAGGTGTGCAAGGGAGCTGGGAGCTGGAGCGTGGGGATTGGAGAACAGGCCCAGAGCAAGAACTGCTCTTGGATGTGGGAAGATGAACTGAGGGGATGGGAGGGAGAAAATCCGCAGCAGGGAATACCTACAAAGGAAGACAGGACTACCATGAAAGCAGGGTGCTACTGCTGAGTCACACACAAGGGAAGGAGCCACTATTGTAGCCTCTCTTTCGCCACATTCTGCCGCCTGTTGACAGACAATAAAAGAAGCCCTCTCAGGGCTGGCCATTGCGTGCCCGCTGCTGGGTGCCAGAAAAAGCCCAGCCAGGGCTGGCCCTCACATGCCTTATGCCAGGCACCAGAAAAGGCCCTCACTAGAGCCATATTTCTAGCACCCGTGGCTGCCAGCTTCCCTGAGCATTTGACACCACCAGGGCTTCCACAATCCAAGCAGTCAGACCACCTCTGTGCCCTGTCGTCACTGAGGCAGACCCAAGAGTTCCAAGGTAGTCTCAGGACCAGACCCCTCTGAGTGGACCACAAACAGAGGTGGGAGTAAAACCAAAGCTGAACCCCAGGGATGGGGCAACTAAGGGAGAAGATCAAAAATCTTTCCATCAGCTGTACAAGCTGCAGATTAAATCCCCACAATCAGCTAGGTAGACCCTGTGTCTATGGAATATCTGAGTAGACAATGAGTGTGCCCACAAGTGAAAATGGTCTACATCTGGCAGTTGTAGACTCTGGGGGCAAGCATACGCAGAAATTGGGCCAGAAGAGAGTTTGAGTGGTCCCCACAGGGCCCACAACAGGTCCAGAGACCAGCCCAGAGACAGAGGAGGGCTTCCTGTGGAGGCAGAAGTAGGCTGTGGCTCATGGCATGTGCAAGGACACTTAAAGCTGAGACCCCAGGGAAACATAATTATTACTATTAATTTTATTATGTTTTGATTCATTCTGCTGTTGGTTCTGCCTTTTTTTTTTCTTTTTTATTTGCTTGCTTGTTTTTGTTGTTGTCTTACTATTATTTTTTTATTTAGTCTTTCGGGACCTTTGTGTTTTATAACATTTTTTATTTTTATTTTTTTGTGTATTTCTATTTTTTCTTTTTTTTTTTTTTTTGCGGTATGTGGGTCTCTCACTGTTGTGGCCTCTCCCATTGTGAAGCACAGGCTTTGGACGCGCAGGCTCAGTAGCCATGGCTTATGGGCCTAACCACTTTGCAGCATGTGGGATCTTCCTGGACCGGGGCATGAACCCATGACCCCTGCATCGGCAGGCGGTCAACCACTGCGCCACCAGGGAAGCCCTGTATTTCTATTTTTACTTTGCTTTTCTTGTTGTTCTGTGTTCTTTTCCCTTATTTTTTTCTTCTTTTATATATGTACATATATTTATATTTCTACTTTGCTTTTCTGTTGTCTTATGATTTCTCCATTTTTATTTTATTATTTTTTAAAATCATTTTTATCGCTTTGTTTTGTTTCCGTGCTTTATTCTTCGGTTGACACAGTGCTTTGGTTTTGTTTTTAGGTTTTGTATTTTTGTTAGTTTTGATCCTAATTGTCTGATTTCGTTTTTGAGTTCTTCTATTTGTCTGGTTGTTCTCTTGCTTTCTGTTTTATTTGGTTGTGTTTTTGTTTCTTTTGCATGTGTGTGTGTTTCCTTGTTTCTGTTTTTATTTCTTTGATTTTGTTTTTACCATTTCTCTGGGGTTTTGTTTGTCTTTTTCTTCTTTAATATATTTTCTATTTTTTTTATATTTCTATTTCTACATCGATTTTCTGTTATTCAGTCTTCTTTCCCCTTTCTCTTTTTCTTTTTTAAATCATTTTTGTCAGTTGGTTTTGTTTCTTTGTTTCATTCTTCAGTTGGCATGCTGTTTTGGTTTGTTTTTGGTTTGGTGTTTTTGTCAGTTTTCTTTTTAATTTTGTTCTTGGGTTCTTTTGTTTGCTTGTTCTCTTGCTTTTTGTTTTATTTGGTTCAGTTTTTGTTTCTTTTGTTTGTGTGCATGTTTCCTTGTGTCTGTTTTTGTTTGATTTTACTTTTTACCATTTGGCATTTTGTTAGTCTTTTTCATTTTAATCCCCTTTATTGCCAGGATGAGTGACTTGCAGGGTCTTGGTTCCTCGACTGGAAGTCAGGCCTGAATCTTTGGGATGGGAGCACTGATTCCAGGATGCTGGACCACTAGAGAATTCCCCGTCCTGGGAAAGATTAATCACCAAGGGCTCTCACGGAGGTCTCTATCTGAATCGAAGACCTGTTTCCACCCAACTGACAGTGGCCCCAAGAGCTGGGTCCATCACACCAAACAACAAACAAGACAGGAACACAAACCAACCCATCAACACACAGACTACCTAAACTCATTCTAAGTTCAGACAAACCACAGCACACCACCTGACATGGCCCTGCTCAACAGAGAGAAAAGACTTAGCTCCATCCCCCAAAACTCAGGCCCCTGTCCTTCCCATCAGGAAGCCTACACAAGCCACTGGACTAACCTCAGCACTGGGGGCAGAGAACAGCAGCAAGAGGAACTATGACCCTGCAGCCTAGGGAAATGAGACCTCAAATACTGTAAATGAGACAAAAATGAGAAGAGAGAGAAATATCTTGCAGACCAGAGAAATATAAAACCCTGCAAGACCAAATATGAAAAGGAAACTATCTGAAAAAGAATTCAGAGTAATGATAGTAAAGGTGATCCAAAATCTCGGAAATAGAATAGAAAAAATGCAAGAAACATTTAACAAGGACCTACAAGAACTAAAGAACAAACAAAGAGAAATGAACAACACAACTGAAATTAAAAATACTCTAGAAGGAATCAATAGCAGAATAGCTGAGGCAAAAGAACAGATAAGTGAGCTGGAAGATAGAATGGTGGAATTAACTGCCACAGAGGAGAATAAAGAAAAAATAATGAAGAGAATGGAGGACAGTTTTAGAGACCTCAGGGACAACATTAACTGCACCAACATTTGAACATAGCCATCCCAGAAGAAGAAGAAAAAAAGAAAGGGTCTGAGAAAATATATGAAGAGATTACAGTTGAAAACTTCCCCAACATGGGAAAGGAAATAGTTGATCAAGTCCATGAAGTGCCGAGAGTCCCATAGAGGATAAACCCAAAAAGAAACATGCTGAGATGCATTCTAATCAAACTAACAAAAATTAAACACGAAGAAAAATATTAAAAGCAGCAAGAGAAAAGCAACAAATAACATAAAAGGGAATGGCCATAAGGTTAACAGATGATCTTTCAGCAGAAACTCTACAGACCAGAAAGAAGTGTCAAGATATATTTAAAGTGATGTAAGGGAAAAATCTTCAACCAACATTACTCTAACCAGGAAGGATCTCATTCAGATTTGACAGAGAAATCAAAAGCTTTAAAGACAAACAAAAGTTAAGGGAATTCAGCACCACAAAACCAGCTTTACAACAAATGCTATAGGAACTTCTCTAGGCAGGAAACACAAGAGAAGAAAAAGATCTACAAAAAAAACCTCAGAACAATCTAGAAAATGGTAATAGGAGCATACGTATCAATAATTACATTAAATGTAAATGAATTAAAGGCTCCAACCAAAAGACACAGACTGGATGAATGGATGCAAATACAAGACCCATATATACGCTATCTACAAGAGACCCATTTCAGACCTAGGGATACATACGGACTGAAAGTGAAGGGATGGAAAAATATATTTCATGCAAATGGCAATCAAAAGAAAGCTGGAGTAACAATACTTGTATCAGATAAAATAGACTTTAAAATAAAGACTCTTACAAAAGATAAGGAAGGACACTACATAATGATTAAGGGATCAATCCAAGAAGATATAACAACTGTAAATATTTATGCACCCAACATGAGAGCACCTCAATACATAAGGCAAATACTGACAGCCATAAAAGAGGAAATCGACAGTAACACAATCATAGTAGGGGATTTTAACACCACACTTACACCAGTGGAAAATCATCAAAACACAAAATAAAAAAGGAAACACAAGCTTTAAATGACACATTAGACAAGATGGACTTAAATGATATTTATAGAATATTCCATCAAAAAACAACAGAATACACTATCTTCTCAAGTGCACATGGAACATCTTCAGGACAGATCATATCTTGGGTCACAAATCAATCCTTGGAAAATTTAAGAAATTTGAAATCGTATCAAACATGTTTCCTGAGCACGATACTATGAGACTAGATATCAATAACAGGAAAAATACTGTAAAAATTACAAACACATGGAGACTAAACAATACACTACCAAATAACCAAGAGATCACTGAAGAAATCAAAAGGAAATCAAAAAATACCTAGAAACAAATGACAATGGAAACACGATGACCCAAAACCTATGGAATGCAGCAAAAGCAGTTCTAAGAGGGAGGTTTATGGCAATACAATCCACGTCAAGAAACAAGAAAAATATAAAATAAACAACCTAACCTTACACCTAAAGCGATTAGAGAAAGAACAACAACAACAACAACAAACCCTAGTTAGCAGAAGGAAAGAAATCATAAATATCAGATCAGAAATAAATGAAAAAGAAAAGAAGGAAACAATAGCAAAGATCAATAAAACTAAAAGATAGTTCTTTGAGAAGATAAACAAAATGGATAAACCATTAGCCAGACTCATCAAGAAAAAAAGGGAGAAGACCCAAATCAACAGAATCAGAAATGAAAAAGGAGAAGTAACAACTGACATCGCAAAAATACAAAGGATCATGAGAAATTACTACAAGCAACTGTATGCCAATAAAATGGACAACCTGGAAGAAATGGACAAATTCTTAGAAAAGTACAACCTTCCAAGACCAAACCAGGAAGGAATAGAAAATATAAACAGATGAATCACTAGCACTGAAATTGAAACTGTGATTAAAATTCTTCCAACAAATGAAAGCCCAGGACCAGATGGCTTCACAGGGGAATTCTATCAAATATTTAGAGAAAAGCTAATGCCTATCCTTCTCAAACTTCCAAGATATAGCAGAGGAATGAACACTCCCAAACTCATTCTATGAGGTCACCATCATGCTGATACCAAAACCAAACAAAGATGTCACAAAAAAAGAAAACTACAGGCCAATATCACAGATGAACATAGATGCAAAAATCCTCAACAAAATAGTAGCAAACAAAATCCAGAAGCACATTAAAAGGATCATACACCATGATCAAATGGGGTTTATCCCAGGAATGCAAGGATTCTTCAATATATGCAAATCAATGTGATACACCATATTAACAAACTGTAGGATAAAAACCATATGACAATCTAAGTAGATGCAGAAAAAGCTTTTGACAAAATTCAACACCATTTATGATTTTTAAAAAAACTCCAGAAAATTGGCATTGAGGAAACCTATTTCAACATAATAAAAGCCATATATGACAAACCCACAGCCAACATCATTCTCAAAGGTGAAAAACTGAAAGCATTTCTTCTAAGATCAGGAACAAGACAAGGGTGCCACTCTCACCACTATTATTAACATACTTTTGGAAGGTTTAGCCACGACAATTAGAGAAGAAAAAGAAGTAAAAGGAATACAAATTGGTGGCACACCTTCAAGATGGCAGAAGTGTAAGATGCGGAGATCATGTTCCTCCCCACAAATACATCAGAAATACATCAGCATGTGGAACAACTCCTACAGAACAACTACTGAACGCTGGCAGAAGACCTCAGACCTTCCAAAAGGCAATAAAATCCCCACATACCTGGGTAGGGCAAAAGAAAAAAAAAAGGGAGGCAAAAGAATGGGGATGGGACCTGCACCAGTGGGAGGGAGCTTTGAAGGAGGAAAGGTTTCCACACACTAGGAAGCCCCTTCATGGGCGGAGACTGCTGGTGGTGGAGGGGGAAGCTTTGGAGACACGGAGGGGAATGCAGCAGCAAGGGTGCAGAGGGCAAAGCGGATAGATTCCTACACAGAGGTTCACTGCCGACCAACACTCACCAGCCCGAGAGGCTTGTCTGTTCACCCGCCAGGACAGGTGGGGACTGGGAGCTGAGGCTCCGCCTTTGGTCAGATCCCAGGGAGAGGAATGGGGTTGGCTGTGTGAACACAGCCTGAAGGGAGCTAGTGCACCACAGCTAGCTGGGAGGGAGTCAGAGAAAAAGTCTGGAGCTGCTGAAGAGACAAGAGACTTTTTCTTGCCTCTTTGTTTCCTGGTGCATGAGGAGAGGGGCTTAAGAGCACCGCTTAAAGATCTCCAGAGACAGATGTGAGCCACAGCTATCAGTGCAGACCCCAGAGACAGGCATGAGATGCTAAGGCTGCTGCTGCAGCCACCAAGAAACCTGTGTGCAAGCACAGGTCACAATCAACACTGTCCTTCCCGGGAACCTGTACAGCCTACCACTGCCAGGGTCCTGTGATGCAGGGACAACTTCCCCAGGAGAACCCATGGCATGCCTCAGACTGGTGTGATGCCATGCTGTCATCTGCTGCTGCAGGCTCACCCTGCATATGTACCCCTCACTCCCCCTGGCCTGAGTGAACCAGAGCCCCTGAATCAGCTGCTCCTTTAACCCCATCCTGTCTGAGCGAAGAAAGGATGCCCTCAGGTGACCTAAAAAGAGAGGCGGGTCCAGATTCAAAGCTGAACCCCAGGAGCTGAACGAACAAAGAAGAGAAAAGGAAATTACTCCCAGCAGCCTCAGAAGCAGCAGATTAAATCTCCCCAACCAACTTGATGTACCCTGCATCTGTGGAATACCTGAATACACAACAAATCATCCCCAATTGAGGAGGTGGACTTTGGGAGCAATGTTATATATATTTTTTCCCCTTTTTCTCTTTTTGTGAGTGTGTATGTATATGCTTCTGTGTGTCATTTTGTCTGTATGGCTTTGCTTTTGCCATTTGTCCTAGGGTTCTCTCTGTCCTTTTTTTAAAAAAAATTTTTTCTTAATAATTATTTTTAATAACTTTATTTTATTTTACTTTATTTTATTTTATCTTTCTTTCTTTCTTCTTTCTTTCCTTTTCTTTCTTTCTTTCTTTCTTTCTTTCTTTCTTTCTTTCTTTCTTTTCTTCCTTTTCTTCTGAGCTGTGTTGAGGACAAGCTCTTTGTGCTCCAGCCAGGCATCAGGGCTGTGCCATTGAGGTGGGAGAACCAAGTTCAGGACACTGGTTCACAAGTGACCCCCCAGCTCCACGTAATATCAAATGGTAAAAAATCTCAAAGAGATCTCCATCTCAATGCCAAGACCCAGCTCCACTCAACGACTAGAAAGCCACACTGCTGGACACCCCATGCCAAATAACTAGCAAGACAAGAGCACTAAACCATCCATTAGTACAGAGGCTGTGTAAAATCATAATAAGGCCACAGACACCCCAAAACACACCACCAGACATGGATCTGCCCAACAGAAAGACAAGATCCAGCCTCATCCACCAGAACATGGGCACTAGTCCCCTCCATCATGAATCATACACACCCACTGAACCAAAATTAGCCACTGGGGACAGACAACAAAAACAATGAAAACTACGAACCTGTGGCCTGGGAAAAGGAGACCCCAAACACAATAAGTTAAGCAAAATGAGAAGACAGAGAAACACACAGCAGATGAAGGAACAAGGCAAAAAACCAAAAGCCCTAAAAAATGAAGAGGAAATAGCCAGTCTACCTGAAAAAGAATTCAGAATAATGATAGTAAAGATGATAAAAAATTTTGGGAAAAGAATGGAGAAAATACAAGAAACGTTTAACAAGGACCCAGAACTAAAGAGAAAACAAACAGTGATAAACAACACAATTAATGAAATTAAAAATTCTCTACAAGGGATCAATAGCAGAAAAACTGAGGCAGAAAAATGGATAAGTGACCTGGAAGATAAAATAGTGGAAATAACTACTGCAGAGCAGAATAAAGAAAAATGAATGAAAAGAATTGAGGACAGTCTCAGAGACCTCTGGGACAACATTAAATGCACCAGCATTGGAATTATAGGGGTCCCAGAAGAAGAAGAGAAAAAGAAAGGGACTGAGAAAATATTTGAAGAGATTATAGTTGAAAACTTCCCTAATATGGGAAAGCAAATAGTTAATCAAGTCCAGGAAACACAGAGAGTCCCATACAAGATAAATCCAAGGAGAAACACGACAAGACACATATTTATCAAACAATCAAAAATTAAATACAAATAACAAATATTAAAAGCAGCAAGGGAAAAACAACAAATAACACATAAGGGAATCCATATAAGAGTACCAGCTGATCTTTCAGCAGAAACTCTGTAAACCAGAAGGGAGTGGCTGGGCATATTTAACGTGATGAAGGAGAAAAACCTACAACCAAGATTACTCTAGGCAGCAAGGATCTCATTCGGATTTGATGGAGAAATTAAAACCTTTACAGACAAGCAAAAGCTAAGAGAATTCAGCACCACAAAACCAGCTTTACCACAAATGCTAAACGAACGTCTCTAGGCAGGAAACACAAGAGAAGGAAAAGACCTACAATAATAAACTCAGAACAATTATGAAAATGGTAATAGGAACATACATATTGATAATTACCTTAAATGTAAATGGATTAAATGCTCCAACCAAAAGACATAGATTGGCTGAATGGATACAAAAACAAGACCCATATATATGCTGTCTACAAGAGACCCAATACAGACCTAGGGGCACATACAGACTGAAAGTGAGGGAATGGAATAAGATATTCCATGCAAATGGAAATCAAAAGAAAGCTGGAGCAGCAATTCTCATATCAGACAAAATAGACTTTAAAAGAAAGAGACAAAGAAGGACACTACATAATGATCAAGGGATCAATGCAAGAAGAAGATATAACAATTGTAAATATTTATGCACCCAACATAGGAGCACCTCAATACATAAGGCAAATACTAACAGTCATAGAATGGGAAATCAACAGTAACACAATCACAGTAGGAGACTTGAACACCCAACTTTCACCAATGGACAGATCACCCAAAATGAAAATAAATAAGGAAACACAAGCTTTAAATGATACATTAAACAAGATGGACTTAAATGATATTTATAAGACATTCCATCCAAAAACAACAGAATACACATTTTTCTCAAGTGCTCATGGAACATTCTCCAGGATAGATCATATGTTGGGTCACAAATCAAGCCTCGGTAAATTTAAGAAAATTGAAATTGTGTCAAGTATCTTTTACGACCACAACACTCTGAGACTAGATACCAATTACAGGGAAAAATCTGTAAGACATACAAACACATGGAGACTAAACAACACAGTACTTTATAACCAAGAGATCACTGAAGAAATCAAAGAGGAAATCAAAAAATACCTAGAAACAAATGACAATAAAGACATGATGACCCCAAACATATGGGATACAGAAAAAGCAGTCCTAAGAGGGAAATTTATAGCAATACAATACTACCTTAAGAAACAACAAACATCTCAAATAAACAAGCTAACCTTACACCTGAAAAAATTAGAAAGGGAATAGCAAAATCCACAAAGTTAGCAAAAGGAAAGAAATCATAAAGATCAGATCAGAAATAAAGGAAAAAGAAATGAAGGTAACAATAGCAAAGATCAATAAAAGTAAAAGCTGGTTCTTTGAGAAGATAAACAAAATTGATAAACCATTAGCCCGAGTGACCAAGAAAAAAGGAAGAAGACTCAAATCAATAGAATTAGAATGAAAAAGAAGTAACAACTGACACTGCAATAAAAAAAAGGATCATGAGAGATTACTACAAGCAATTATATGCCAATAAAATGGACAACCTGGAAGAAATGGACAAATTCTTAGAGATGCACAACCTTCCAAGACTGAGCCAGGAAGAAATAGAAAATATGAACAGACGAACCACAAGCACTGAAATTGAAACTGTGATTTAAAATCTTCAGACAAACAAAAGCCCAGGACCAGATGGCTTCATCAGGCGAATATTATCAAACATTTGGAGAAGAGATAAGCACCTATCCTTCTCAAACTCTTCCAAAATATAGCAGAGAGAGGAACACTCCCAAACTCATTCTACAAAGCCACCATCACCCTGATACCAAAACCAGACAAAGATGTTACACAGAAAGAAAACTACAGGCCAATATCACTGATGAACATAGATGCAAAAATCCTCAACAAAATACTACCAAACAGTATCCAACAGCACATTAAAAGGACCATACAGTATGATGAAGTCAGTTTTATCCCAGGAATGCAAGGATTCTTCAATATACACAAATCAATCAATGTGATACACCATATTAAAAAGTTGAAGGAGAAAAACCATATGATCATCGCAAAAGATGCAGAGAAAGCTTTCAGCAATATTCAACACCCATTTATGATAATGCACTCCAGAATTGGGCATAGAGGGAAATTTCCTCAACATAATAAAGGCCATATATGAAAAACTCACAGCCAACATCATACTCAATGGTGAAAAACTGAAACCATTTCCACTAAGATCAGTAACAAGAAAAGGTTGACCACTCTCACCACTATTATTCAACATAGTTTTGGAAGTTTTAGCCACAGCAATCAGAGAAGAAAAAGATATAAAAGGAATCCAAATTGGAAGAGAAAGTAAAGCTGTCACTGTTTGCAGATGACATGATACTATACATAGAGAATCCTAAAGATGCTACCAAGAAACTACTAGAGTTAATCAATGAATTTGGTAAAGTAGCAGGATACAAAAGTAAGGCAGAGAAATCTCTTGCATTCCTATACATTAATGATGAAAAATCTGAAAGTGAAATTAAGAAAACACTCCCATTTACCATTGCAACAAAAAGAATAAAATACTTAAGAATAAACCTACTTAAGGAGACAAAAGACCTGTATGCAGAAAATTATAAGACACTGATGAAAGAAATTAAAAATGATATAAATAGATGGAGACATATACCATGTTCTTGGATTGGAAGAATGAACATTGCGAAAATTATTCTACTACACAAAACAATCTACACATTCAATGCAATCTCAATCAAACCACTGGCGTTTTTCACAGAACTAGAACAAAAAATTTCACAATTTGTATGGAAACACAAAAGAAACCAAATAGCCAAAGCAATCTTCAGAAAGAAAAATGGAGCTGGAGGAATCAGGCTCCCTGACTTCAGACTGTACTACAAAGCTACAGTAAACAAGACAGTATGTTACTGGCACAGAAGCAGCAATATAGATCAATGAAACAGGATAGAAAGCCCAGAGATAAACCCACACACATATGCTCACCTTATCTTTGATAAAGGAGGCAAGAATATACAGTGGAGAAAAGACAGCCTCTTCAATAAGTGGTGGTGGGAAAAGTGGGCAGCTACCTGTAAAAGAATGAAATTAGAACACTTCCTAACACCATACACAAAAATAAAGTCAAAACGGATTAAAGACCAAACTGTAAGGCCAGACACCATCAAACTCTTAGAGGAAAACATAGGCAGAACACTCTATGACATACATCACAGCAAGATCCTTTTTGACCCACCTCCTAGAGAAATGGAAATAAAAACAAAAATAAACAAATGGGATATAATGAAACTTAAAAGCTTTTGCACAGCCAAGGAAACCAAAAACAAGACAAAAAGACAACCCTCAGAATGGGAAGAAATATTTGCAAATGAAGCAACGGACAATGGATTAATCTCCAAAATTTACAAGCAGCTCAGTATCAAAAAAACAAACAACCCAGTCCAAAAATGGGTTGAAGACCTAAATAGACACTTCTCCAAAGAAGATATACGTATTTCCAAAAGACACATGAAAGAATGCTCAACATCATTAATCATTAGAGAATGCAAATCAAAACTACAATGAGGTATCATCTCACACTGGTCAGAAGGGCCATAATCAAAAAATCTACAATCAATAAATACTGGAGAGTGTGAGGAGAAAAGGGAACCCTCTTGCGCTATTGGTGGGAATGTAAATTAATACAGCCACTATGGAGAACAGTATGGAGGTTCCTTAGAAAACTAAAAATAGAGATACCATACGACCCAGCAATCCCACTACTGGGCATATACCCTGAGAAAACCATAATTCAAAAAGTTATGTACCAATATGTTCTTAGCAGCTCTATTTACAATAGCCAGGACATGGAAGCAGCCTAAGTGTCCATCAACATATGAATGGATAAAGAGGAGGTGGCACATATATACAATGGAATATTACTCAGCCCTACAAAGGAACGAAACTGAGTTGTTTGTAGTGAGTTGGATGGAACTAGAGACTGTCATTCAGAGTGAAGTAAGACAGAAAGAGAAAAACTAATACCGTATGCTAACATATATATATGGAATCCAGAAAAAAAGAAAAATGGTCATTAAGAACCTAGTGGCAAGACTGGAATACAGATGCCGACCTACTAGAGAATGGGCTTGAGGATATGGGGAGGGGGAAGGGTAAGCTGGGACAAAGTGAGAGAGTGGCATGGACATATATACACTACTGAACGTAAATTAGATAGCTAGTGGGAAGCAGCCGCATAGCACAGGGAGATCAGCTCGGTGCTTTGTGACCACCAGAGGGGTGGTATAGGGAGGGTGGAAGGGAGAGAGATGCAAGAGGGAAGATATATGGGGACATATGTATAACTGATTCACTTTGTTATAAAGCAGAAACTAACACACCACTGTAAAGCAATTATACTCCAATAACGATATTTTTTTAAAAAGTAAAAGTAATACAAATTGGAAAAGTAAAACTGTAACTGTTTGCAGATGACGTGAAATTATACATAGAAAATCCTAATGATGCCTGCAGAAAACTACTAGTGCTAATCAATGAATTTGGTAAGTAGCAGGATACAAAATTAATGCACAGAAATCTCTTGCATTTCTATACACTAACATGAAAGATCAGAAAGAGAAATTAAGGAAACACTCCCATTTACCACTGCAAAAAAGAATAATATACTTAAGAATACACCTATCCAAGGGGGCAAATGACCTGTATGCAGAAAACTATAAGGCACTGATGAATGAAATCATAGATGATTCAAACAGATGGACAGATATATCATGTTCTCAGATTGGAAGAATCAACGTTGTGAAAAGACTATAATACCCAAAGCAATCTACAGATTCAATGCAATCCCTATGAAATTGCCAATGGCATTTTCCACAGAACTATAACAAGAAATTTTACAATTTGTATGGAAACACAAAAGACCCCGAATAGCCAAAGCAATCATCAGAAAGAAAAACGGAGCTGGAAGAATCAGGCTCCCTGACTTCAGACTATACTACAAAGCTACAGTAATCAAGACAGTATGGTATTGACACAAAAATAGAAATATAGATCAATGGAACAGGATAGAAAGCTCAGATATAAGCCCATGCAAATGTGGTCACCTTATCTTTGACAATGGAGGCAAGAATATACAGTGGAGAAAAGACAGCCTCTTCAATAAGTTGTGCTCGGAAAACTGGACAGCTACATGTAAAAGAATGATATTAGAACACTTCCTAACAGCATATACAAAAATAAACTCAAAATGGATGAAAGACCTAAATGTAAGGCCAGACACTATAAAACCCTTGGAGGAAAACATAGGCAGAACACTCTTTGACATAAATCACAGCTAGATCCTTTTTGACCCACCTCCTAGAGAAATGGAAATAAAAACATAAATAAACAAATGGGATCTAATGAAACTTAAAAGCTTTTGCGCAGCAAAGGAAACCATAAACAAGACGAAAAGACAGCCCTCAGAATGGGAGAAAATATTTGCAAATGAAGCAACTGACAAAGGATTAATCTCCAAAATATACAAGTAGGTCATGCAGCTCAATATCAAAAAAAACAAACAACCCAATCCAAAAATGGTTAGAAGACTTAAACAGACATTTCTCCAAAGAAGATATACAGATTGCCAACAAACACATGAAAGGATGCTCAACATCACTAATCATTAGAGAAATACAAATCAAAACTACAATGAGATATCACCTCACACCAGTCAGAATGGCCATCATCAAAAAATCTAGAAACAATAAATGCTGGAGAGGGTGTGGAGAAAAGGGAACACTCTTGCACTGCTGGTGGGAATGTGAATTGGTTCAGCCACTATGGAGAACAGTATGGAGGTTCCTTAAAAAACTACAAATAGAACTACCATATGACCCAGCAATCCCACTACTGGGCATATACCCTGAGAAAACCATAATTCAAAAAGAGTCATGTACCAAAATGTTCATTGCAGCTCTATTTACAATAGCCCGGAGATGGAAACAACCTAAGTGCCTGTCATCGGATGAATGGATAAAGAAGATGTGGCACATATATACAATGGAATATTACTCAGCCATAAAAAGAAACGAAATTGAGCTATTTGTAATGAGGTGGATAGACCTAGAGTCTGTCATACAGAGTGAAGTAAGTCAGAAAGAAAAAGACAAATACCGTATGCTAACACATATATATGGAATTTAAGGAAAAAAATGTCATGAAGAACCTAGGGGTAAAGCAGGAATAAAGACACAGACCTACTAGAGAATGGACTTGAGGTTATGGGGAGGGGGAAGGGTGAGCTGTGACAGGGCGAGAGAGAGTCACGGACATATACACACTAACAAACGTAGTAAGGTAGATAGCTAGTGGGAAGCAGCCGCATGGCACAGGGATATTGGCTCGGTGCTTTGTGACAGCCTGGAGGGGTGGGATAGGGAGGGTGGGAGGGAGGGAGACGCAACAGGGAAGACATATGGGAACATATGTTTATGTATGACTGATTCACTTTGTTATAAAGCAGAAACTAACACACCATTGTAAAGCAATTATACCCCAATAAAGATGTTAAAAAAAAAAAAAAAAAAAAAAAACAACCCAATCCAAAAATGGTTAGAAGACTTAAACAGACATTTCTCCAAAGAAGATATACAGATTGCCAACAAACACATGAAAGGATGCTCAACATCACTAATCATTAGAGAAATACAAATCAAAACTACAATGAGATATCACCTCACACCAGTCAGAATGGCCATCATTAAAAAAATCTAGAAACAATCAACGTTGGAGAGGGTGTAGAGAAATGGGAACCCTCTTGCACTGTTGGTGGGAATGTAAATTGATTCAGCTACTATGGAGAACAGTATGGAGTTCCTTAAAAGCTAAAAATAGAACTACCATACGACCCAGGAATCCCACTATTGGGCATATACCCTGATAAATACATAATTCAAAAGGAGACATGTAGCCCAATATTCATTGCAGCACTATTTACAGTAGCTAGGTATGGAAGCAACCTAAATGTCCATTGATAGATGAATGGATAAAGAAGATGTGGCACATGTATACATTGGAGTATTACTTTGCCAATAAAAGGAATGAAATTGAGTTATTTGTAGTGAGGTGGATGGACTTAAAGTGTGTCATACAGAGTCAAATAAGTCAGAAAGAGAAAAACAAATATCATATGCTAACGCATATATATGGAACCTAAAAAAGCGGTACTGATGAACCTAGTGACAGAGAAGGAATAAAGATGCAGACATAGAGAACAGACTTGAGGACACCGGGGTGGGAGGGGAAACCAGGATGAAGTGAGAGAGTAACACTGATTTATCTGCACTACCAAATGTAAAATGGGTGGCTAGTGGGAAGCTTCTGCATAGCACAGGGAGATCAGGTTGATGCTTTGTGATGACCAGAGGGGTGGAGTAGGGTTGGTGGGAGGGAGGTTCCAGAGCGAGGGGATATGGGCATATATGTATACTTACAGCTGATTCACTTTGTTGTACAACAGAAACTAACACAACATTGTAAAGCAATTATACTCGAATAAAGATGTTTTAAAAAAAAAGAAAAAGAATTGCAGGGTATAAAGAGCAAGGCTCCCAGGAATTAACAGAACAAGGGCTTTAGCCATGTGAATCATTGTGGTTGGAGAGGACCTCAGATGTTGGAGAGGATCTTGAAATTGGAGAGGACCGCAGAGGTCCTTGATGAATCTTTTCTTGATGCAAAATCCCCTCTTTATCAGCCTCAGCAGCCTCAACATAAGACCTGTCAGCCTTGGCCTGACTATATCAGGGCCAAGTGATGGGACACTCACAGTGTCCCAGTGATCTTTCTATTCTTGAAAGGTTTTGGTGGTCATGGAGTTCTTTTTCATGCGAGTGACTTCAGTTTTCCTGTAACTCACTAATACTGTGCTGCTGAGTTATGTGGAACAAGTTGATTCTCCTTTATAGATATCTTGGCCTTCATGCAGTACAGCAGAGCAGTTAGGAGCATGGGGCTGTGAATCATTCAAACCTGAGTTTGAGTTGCCTGCCAACATTTACTGGTGATGTGACTTTAAGCAAGTTATTTCTTCTCTCAGAGTATCAGTTTCACATTTATAAAATGACACTATCGTAGTGGTATTACCAAAGGCAAGTTCATGTGCTCAATGCACAGTGAGGCCCAACAAACCAAAATCTTGGGGTTTGGAGCAGAGAAAGGTTTTTTGCAGGGCCATGCAAGGAGAACAGTGAGCTCATGTCCCCCCAAAACCCCAAACTCCCTCAAGGATTTCAGCAAAACATTTTTAAAGGTGAGGTGAGGGATGGGGGGGTCACAGGGTAGGTAATCAGCTCATGCTCAATTCTCTGATTGGTTGATGGTGAGGTAACAGGGTGGTGTCACAGGGGTTAACATTATCAATCCTTAGGCTCTAGGAGGTCTGGGGGCTAGGTGTTTATAGTTGTCAAGTAGTTAATATTTTCCATTTGGTGGTCATGGTGGGGTTGACATCTGTAAAACAACTCAGGAAATGTGCATCAGATACTATTACCTAGCTACCTCAGAGAGGAGCTACAGCAGAGGATATGGGGGAAGGGCCTGCCCCAGGAAGGCCCTATAAGGTCCTGCTGTGTTACAGTGTCTGCCTTCCTAGGGCTGTTTTCCTGAGGTTTGTAATGAACATAAAGTTCATAATACAATGCTCCGAATTCAGAGACTCCACATCTTATAGTAAATTCACCATTTCCCTGTTGAATGACCTTGGGAAAACTATGTCATCACTTGGTGCATCTGCTTTCTCATGAAAAAAATACCTATCTCATGAGGTTGTTGTGAGGTTAAATATAAACTGCTTAGAACCATTCCTAGCACATAGTAAGACTCAATAAATATTTAATATTTGTTAATAATTAGTCAACTAATTAGATTAATTATTGGATTTCTTCAGGGAGATAGCCTCTGCTTTACATCTCTCACCTACTAAGCATACTCTGTTTCCTCCCACTGGCTAGAGACATCAGAATATGGAAGCTCTGTCTTCCAAATCCTTTGCATTTCAGGTGCCTGCTGATTCTTGACAGCTTAAAATTTGGCTTGAGCACCTGAACACCAATCGTTGTTACATCCAGTATGAAGATAGAGGGATTTGTACAATCTCAATACATTGCAACCAGAGAAGAATTTTGCTGGACTTGTCTGTACTTTTCCTGAATGGATAATTATTCAGGTGGAATAGTAACTACTCTACTGCTAGGGTCTTCTTTCCATATTTGAACAAGAAGGGCCATCCGTCCATCCACCCATGGCTTTGTATAGCCAAATTAACAGGTGTCTAGAATCCAATTCAATATATGAATAAAAAAAAACCCACCAGAAATTAAACATACATCTAGGGTAGGGCCCAAAGCCCTTGTTCCAGGTTCAACCTGGAAAGACAACTCATTTGACAACTCTGCTTTGATGTTTCTTAGGCACTTCAACATGTACAAAACAAAACTCAAAAAATTCCTGCCTAGAAGTCTTATTTCTCCTTAGTGTTCACATGTTGGTGAGAAGCATCATCATCCTATTTGCTCAAACCAGAACCTGAAAATCATTCTTGACTTCTACCTCTTCCTAACTCCAATGTCTAAATCCTGTTGATTCTACTGTCTAAATATTTGTCACATCTGTTCACTTCTCTCTGTTTCTACTCCCTCTACTTTAATCTATGATGGCTCACTTTGATCCCTGCCTCCTGGTATTCATGCCCTTCAGTGAGGGTTTGGGTGTAGTGACTTGTTTATAATGAGTAGAATATGGCAAAAGTAACTGGATGCCACTTTTGAGACTAGACTGTGACTTCGATTTGCTTGCTCACTCTTTCTCTGACTGTTCTCACTTGCTTGCTCTGTTGAAACATGCCACTGTGTTCTGAGTTCCCCATAGGAACTCTGATCAGCAGTTAGTGAGATATTGAGGCCCTCAGTCCAACAGCTACAGACAACCATGATGGAACTTAGATGTAAATTCTTTTCTGGATGACTGAAGTCCTGGATGACAATTTGGTTGTAGCTTTGGGAGTGATGGTGAGCATGAAGTTCCAGCAAATTACATCCAGATTTCTTATTCACAGCAACTGTGAGTTAATAAATGTTGTTTTAAACTCTTGAAAGTTTTGGAGTAATTTGATACATAGCAATAGATAACTAAATACAGCATCTTAACTGGACTTCCCCCACCCACTCTTGCTGTCCTTCACACTGCAGCCAAAGTTTGCTGATTTACTACTAAATCTACTTACTGCTTAAACTCTTTCAGTGATTTCCTATTACCTCATGATAAAGCCCAAATTTCCCAACATTTGGCCAAAGATCCTTTTTGACTGACCCTTTCTCTCCAGTCTCATGTCCTGCCATTTCTCTGGACTTTATGCTCCACCAGTCAATCTTTTTCAGTTTCTCCTGGCCCCTTGTTCATTCTCACCTCTAGGCCTTTGCACTTGCTGTGTTTCCTGCTAGAAACTTCCTTTCTCCTTGTTCTTTACCTGGCTCTCTTGTAGGCACCTTTTATGTTTTGGCTTAATTGTCCCTCAAGGTGGGGGGAGGGGGGACAGTTGTCTCCTCAAGGGACAATTAAGCCAAAATAAATCCCTGTGCCTACAAGGGACAGTCGTTCTTTCCTGACCCAGGACTAGGTTAAGACCTACTCTTTGAACTTCCACAGCACTTTGTGATTTCTCTATCACAACACTGATTCCTCTTTAGTATGGAGATTTCTTTACTTGCCTCGCAGTCTTGCCCACCTTAGAGGTCTCTGATGTCAGGGGCTGTGTCTTTTTTGCTCCTTGCTCTACCTGCAGCATCTAGCACAGGCCTGGAATGTGTCAGGAGCTCATTATACAACTGTTGAAGGGAAGTTTAGTTTCTCCCAAGGGGTAATTTGGCTCTTCACATATATTCTGGGCACTGCAAACTCAACTTGGCCTATACTTATGGAGACCTACGCCTTCAAGTTTCTGTTGGCCAGGCCTTCTGTGAATTTCTCTCCTCAACAGGCAGTTGTAGTTTATAAAGTCATGTTGGAAGTAAGCCTGAACATTTTGCATAGAACAAAATGATGCCCCTTTCCCGTGAAATATTGAAAGTTGTTTGCCGGGGAATGACAGAGAACAGCAATCTCTGTCAGCCCACTCTGCAATAAGCAGGAAGGAACTCTTCATTTTTACAAAATTCCAGGCCCATTGTGGCAGAGAATGCCGAATGAGACTATTCTGACTAGAAATTCAGTTTCAGTAAATGCTTTGCTTTGTTCAGGGTTTTTGGTTTCATAAGAAATTGGTCTTAGTTATGGCTTGTGTGGAGGACTTGGAGTATGTAAAATAGTAATAGTTCTGAAATCAATCTGAAGTTAATCCTCCAACAAAACCCTACCAGCAAGTTATGATGGCCAGCATGTACAATCAGAATGAATAATTTCCTCAATATATGACAATTAAGATTGCTAGGGACAGCTCAACATGGGATCTTATATGGAGAGTTAATATTTTAACAAGAACAACTAATAATTAACATACTGTTGGATCCAAAATTGTATGTGTTGAGGCTGAACCAGGAGATTGCTTATGTGGGAGGAAGGTTGCCCTGTGTTGTGCCTTGATTATTTTCCAGATTCAAATGACCCTTATTGTGCAGATGTATTGGATCTGCCACTTGGTTCTGCCTCCATCATGGAGCAGTTTGTGAAATGCACTGAAGAGATAGTACAGTGTTGCTGTGTTGGAGATACATTGCATTGTCATGGGGAGAGTGATGGGAAAGGACCGCTACTACTGCTCAGGTTATGAGGGAAAGCTGGCCTCTGACAGGGTCTATAATTTCTGGTAATCAGAGAATATGTGGGGTGTTGATCAACTTTGATACTTTGGGTAAAATGTAGATTTGTTGGCCTTGCGCCCAGAAAATACAGCTGGTCTCAATATAATGTAAAATAATTTCCTGTTAAAATGGACAAACTGATTTGAACATGCAGATATAATATTAATAAAAATATTTTCTACAGTTTTTATTCCATCCATTAATTAGTTCATTCATTCAATATTTATCAGATATTTTCTAAATACTAAAATAGCACATGGCAGTTAAGTGTATGCATCAGTCAGCATAGGCTAAGTTATGCTACAGTAACAAATGGACACTAACATTTCAATTTATTTTAAGTTCATGTTCATCCATGGGTTGACTGTGGCTCTTCCACATCATCTTCATTCCAGGACCAAGGTAGAAGGAGCAGCCTTTATCTGATACATAATGGCTTCATGAGCCATGACAATGACAGCTCTCAAAGCTCTCTTCAGAAGTGGCTACTCTCATATCATTGGTCAAGATAAATCACAATGCCTCCTGGTATCAGTGGAGTGAGCTGTATAATCCTCCTAAATTCAGTAGTAGAAGCATGAATATTTTGAAGAAGTAATACAATTTACATCAGTGTAAACAGCAGTAGAGTTTAGATGAAGAGTTCCCAGTGACAGAATGATTGGTTTTGTTGAATGGTTTGGCTTATTTCACAGGGAGGCTTCATGGATATGAAGAATTTAAATGAATATGTCAAGAAGTGAGATTGATCAATAACACTGCCCTGATATTTGGGGGGTTAAAATAGTGGTTTGTCCCCTGTTCTGACCCCTCCCAGCACTAATTTCCAAGGTTCACCCAGACTGGGTTTGTAGAAGCACAAATATTCCAAGTTCCTCAGTACATAGCAATAGATGGGGAGCTGAAAACATTTGGAAAAAAAAAAAAAAAAAGCTTTTCCTGGAACTTGCAGGTCAGATGTTGAGTTTGCTACTCTACTGGGACTGTATCTTTTAACTTCATTTATGCAAACTTTTCATACTTGCAAGTGATTCACTACTAAAGGAAATAAAGTCATGAATTCTTACACTACCAAATTTAATTAAAGTTGCTCATTGCTCATATCCAGTGTAAAACTGGCAAACTTTTTAGTCATCCTATAGAAAAAGTGATGACAGCACATGTTTCTTTAATAACATGAATGGGATTTTATTTATACTTTATGTAAAACTAAGTAGCCAGTATAATTAGATAGTAATTTGTAACCTCTAACATAAACATTTTAGGAACAGTAGTATCTAAAGTGAGTGCTAATTAGAGAGCTGTTAGAGAAAATATATGTGATAACAGATTGACAAGCTACACCAAAGAGCAGGCTATTTATAACTCTGTGCTGTTTTAAAATTCTATTTTATTTAATAGTCTTTGGACAACTCATAAGAGGGGGAGAGCTTCACAACTTGATTTGCAGTTTAATTTCTGTTGTATTTACTAACACTTTACAGACGTGATTGTACTGCAGCTAGCTGTGATAATTAAAAAGTATTATTAACTCAATGACTTTCTGACTGTGTTATTTGAGATTCTAATATCTTTTGTGCTCCAGCTCCCCAAAGAAGGGATAAATCCAAGCATTATTTAATTACGTTTTTAACAATAAAAGACACTTTTACATACCTTTCAGGAGCACTTACCTTGTAGTCATTTATTCAAACAATTAAAAAGTCAAAAATATTTATGTGAGATGGGAGGGGTAGTGAGTTACAGGCACTCATCTGGGCTGCTATTGACCATGAGGGCATTTGACCTCTAGCTTCATTAGTAAAGATATTATTTAAAATATTGACAGGAGGCTAGGAAACAATTTGCTGCCAAGTTTATAGCTTTCTTCTGGATTTCTTACCAGAAAATAATTTTAAAAAATTCATCCTTATTGGGAAAGGAGATGAGGCACAATGTGTAAGAGTTAATCTCCCATTGTCATCTCTCAAACAAGTGTCAGGTCCATGAGCTAAAAGAGAGGTGAAAGTGTGTGAGGAGTGACAAAGCCTTGTATAATAATTACTTGTTTAAAAAATTGAGTTAAAATTCAAGTAACCATTTTAACCATTCATCATTTTAATGATTTTTAAGTGTAAAAGTTAGTGGCTTCTACAACATTCACAATGTTGTGATACCATCACCACTGTTTAATTCCAGAATAGTTTCATCACTCCAGGAAGAGACCATATTCACATTGTTAATCTAAAACAATAAAACGGTTATTCTCCCAGCAAAATGGGTTAATTTGGGAGCAGCAAAGAATTGCAACTCAGGACATGCAGCTACTGCAAACCACATGCACACCTGGTAAAGCAGGGGGGAGAAAACTCTTTTATAGAGGAGAAGGGAAGGTTGGGAGGTGCTATTATAAACAAAAAATCCATTGCAGGAAACTGTGAGTTTGAAGTATAGTGACTTGTCATTGGCTGAGTTGTGATCGTCTCTAATTGGCTGACTTGTTGTCAGGCAAGGAGAAAATCTTTCTTCCTCCTATTGGCAGTAGTAGTATCACTTCCTACCAGAGATGTCTCTTCCTGCTGGGATCTATATTGATGTTGAGTGGTCTGTGTGTGAGAGCTCCCACTTCTGGCACCCTCACTCAATTTTAATGAGGCTTCTCTTTTTAAATTTTCACACTGTTATTAGTCACTCCCCCTTTATCTCTTCCTTAAACACTGGAAACCACTAATCTGCTTTCTGTCTCTATGGATTTGCCTATTCTAGACATTTCATATATATGGACTCATGTAGCTCTTTATATCTGGCTTCTTTCACTTAGCATAATGGTTTCAAGGTTTATCCATGTTGTAATATGCATCAGAATTTGATTCCTTGTTATGGCTGGATAACATTCCATTGTATGGATATACTGCATTTTGTTTATCCATTTATCAATTAATGGACATTTAGGTTATTTCTACTTTTTTATAATATAAATAATGTTACTATGAACATTTGTGTACAAGTTATCATGTAAACATGTTTTCAGTTCTCTTTGGCATATATATAAGAGTGGAATTGTTGAAACAAATGGTAATTCTATGAGGAATTACCATTTACCATAAATGGTAATTTATGAGGACTGCTAAACTGTTTTCTACAGTAGTTGGACAATTTTACATTCCTGTTACACGTGTATGATGATTCTAGTTTCTCCACATTTTGCCAACAATTGTTACATTCTGTGTATATTTGAGTGTGTATGTTTGTTTTTGTTAGAGCCATCCTAGTGGGTGTGAAGAAGTTTCTCATTGTGGTTTTGATTTGCATTTCCCTAATGACAGATGATGTGAATTATGTGTCTTTTTCAAGTATTTTTTGGCCCTTTGTATATCTTCTTTGTAGAAATGGCTATTCAGGGTCATTGCCCATTTAAACATGAGGTTGTCTTTCTTGTTGTTGTTGTTGAGTTGTAAGAATTCTTTATCTAATCTGAACATTAATTCCTTATCAGATAAAGGATTTTTAAATATTTCTTCAGTTGTGTAGGTTGTCTTTTTCCTTTCTTGATATTGTCCTTTGAGGCACAAAAGGTTTAAACTTTGACAAAGTTCAATTTATCTACTTTAAAATTTTTATCGATTTTTCTTCTGTTGCTTGTACTTTTCATATCTAGGAATTGCTGGACAAATCCAAGGTCATGAAGATTTATGCCTATGTTTTATTCTAAGAGTTTTATAATTTAGCTCTTGCATTTAGGTATTTGATCCATTTTGAGTTAATTTTGTCTATGGTATGAGGTAATGATACAACTTTATTCTTTTGCATGTGAATATTCTGTTGTCCCAGCACCATTTGTTGAAAAGACTATTCTTTTCCCATTGAATGGTTTTGGTACTTTTTTGAAAATCAGTTGGTCATGGATGTATGGGTTTGTTTCTGGACTATCAATACTATCTCATTTATCTATATATATATCCTTATGTCAGTATCACACTGTTTTGATTAGAGTAGTTTTGTAGTAAGTTCTAAAACTGGGAATGTGAGTTCTCCAATTTTGTTCTTCTTTTTCCAGGACTGTTTTTGCAGTTCAGGATCACTGGCAATTCCATATGAAATTTAAGATCAGCTTGTCCATTTCTTCAAAAAGGCAGTTGAAATGTTATATTTTAAAATTTTATATTTTAATATTTAAAAGTCAAATTTTTATTGAATTTTGATAAGAATTGCTTTGAATCTGTGGGTAGCCATGGGTAACAGTGTCAATTTATTATTAAGTCTTCCAATTCATAGACAAAGAATGTCTTTCCTTTTTTGGTAAAGTCCTTCTAATTCTTTCAATAACATTTTGTATTTTTCATTGTACAAGCCTTGCACCTCCTTGGCCAAATTTATTCCTAGTATTTTATTCTTTGCAATTCTTTGAGAATTATTTTTTATAAATGGAGTTGTTTTCTTAATTTCAGTTTTGGGTTATTCATTGCTAGTGGAAAGAAATACAATTGGGTCCTGTATGTTGATCTTATGTTCTTCCACTTTGATGAATTTATTAGCTCTAATAGTTTTTTTTTTTGGTTTTTTTGGTGTATATTTTTTAGGATTTTCTGTACATAAGATGGTGTCATCTGTAAATAGAGAGTTTATTATACTTCTTGTTTTCCAATTTGGATACCTTTCATTTCTATTTATTTCCCACTTTCCTTGGATAGAAGCTTCAGTAAAATGTTGAATAGAAGTGGCAAGAGCAGATATCATTTTCTTATTTCTGACCTTAAGGGGGAGATATTTCAGTCTTTCATCATTAAGTATGATGTTAGCTGTGGGTTTTTCATAGATGTTCTTTATAGGGTTGAGTAAGCCCATTTTTATTTCTAGTTTTTGAGTGTTTTTATCATGAAGGGTAATGGATTTTGTCAAATATTTTTCCACATTGTTATGGACTGAACTGTGTCTCCCACTCCCCAAAATTAATATGTTGAAAGCCCTAACCCTGAAGGTGACCATATTTGAAGATAGGGATTTTAAGAAGGTAATTAAAGTTAAACAAAGTCATAAGAATGGAGCACTAGAGAACCTTCAAGATGGCAGAGGAGTAAGATGTGGAGCTCACCTTCTCCCCATAGATACATCAAAAATACACCTACATGTGGAACAACTCCCAGAAAACATCTACTGAACACTGGTAGAAGACCTCAGACTTCCAAAAAGGCAAGACAATTTCCATGTAACTGGGTATGGCAAAAGAAAAAGAAAAAAACAAGAGACAAATGAATTGGGACAGGACCTGTGTCTCTGGGAGGCAGCTGTGAAGGAGGAAATGTTTCCACACACTAGGAAACCCCCTCATGGGTGGGGATGGGGGGCTGGCTTCAGAGCCTCAGAGGAGAGCACAGCAGCAGGTGTGCAGAGGGCAAAACAGAGAGAGTCCCATGGAGAGGGTCGGTGCTGACTGGCACTCCCTAGCCTGAGATGCTTGCCTACGCACACATTGGGGTGGGTGGGTGCTGGGTGCTGAGGCTCAGGCTTTGAAGGTCAGACCCCAGGGAGATGACTGGGGTTGGCTGGATGAAAACAAGCCTGAGGGGACTAGTATGCCACAGGTGAGGGAGTCCAGGAAGAAGCCTGGCCCTGCCAGAGAGGAAATGGACCATTGTTGGGGGGTGTGTGAGGAGAGGGGTGGTCACACCATAGGAGCTTCTTTCTCCATTCACTCACAGGCAACAGGGCAGCACCTACATGAGCTCCAAGGTTGGGCATGAGCCATGGCTGCTCTCTTGGACCCCAGAGGTAGGCACAGACTGCTACCACTGCCACTGCTGCCACCAAGGGTCCTATGAGCAACTGCCTTCCAAGAAGCCTGCACAGCCAGCCACTGCTGAAGGTCCTAGGAACTGGACCAACTACACTGGGAGAGTGCATGGCGCACCCTAGGCTGTTGCAACTTCCTGCCAGCATCTGCCATTGCAGGCACTCACTGCACATCCAAATTATTGCTTCCATTTCCATCTATCTCCCCGGCCTGAGTGAGTAAGTGTGCACTAAACAGCTGCTGCTTTCTCCCTCTCTTGCCTGGGTGAGGAACAGACACATGAGGGTGGCCCACAGGCAGAGGTGGGCCCAAAAACAAAAGCTGAGCCCCAGGGGTGGTGTGGCCAAAGAAGAGGAACAGAAATCTCTCCGTGCTGCTGCAGGAGCAGCAGATTCAATCTCTGCAATCTGCTTGGTAAACCCTGCTTCTGTGGAATAACTGAATAGACAAAGAGTGTTCCCACAATTGAGGCTGGTTTAGCTTTAACAACTGTGGACTTTGGGGGGGCAAGTACACGTGGGAGTTGGGCCAGGTCTGAGTCTGAGCTGGCCCCACAGTGCCCACAGCAGGTCCAGAGACCTACCTAAAAGTATTGAAGGACTTACTGAGGAGGCAGGGACTGGCTGTGGCTCACTGTGGGAGCAAGGACACTGACAGCTGAGGCCCCAGGAAAATATTACTATTTTTTTGTTTCATTCTGTTTTGTTGTTGTTCTTTTTTATTATTCTTTTAATTTTTATTTTCTGTTCTTTTTTATGCTTTTATTTTTAATCCATTTTTTATTTTTTCTATTTTTACTTTACATTTTCATTATATTGTTTTTCTTTGTTTTTTCTCTGTTTTGCTTTGTTTTTATCATTTTTAACAATATTTTTCTATTTTTACTTTACTTTATTATTGTTTTCTGTTTTTCCCTTTCATTTTCTTCTTTGTTTTGTTTTTATCTTTTATTGTTTTTGTGTTTGTTATGCTTTCTTAGCCTTTTTTTAGTTTGCTTTCTGCTTTAGATTTGTTTTTTTGTTTTTGTTAGTTTAGTTTTTATTGTTAGCTTTCATTTTTGTGTTTGTTTGGTTGCTCTTTTCTTTTTTGTTTTATCATTTTTCCCCTCATTTTTTGTTTACGTGTTTCTGTGTTTTTGTCTGTTTGGTTTCACTGTTACCATTTGTCTTGGGGTTTTGTTTGTCTAGTCATTTTCTTCTTCTTCTTTTTTCTTTTTTGCTTCCACACCATGTGGCTTGCAGGGTCTTTGTCCTCTAACTAGGGGTCAGGCCTGAGCCTCTGAGGTGGGATAGTGGAGTCCAGGATGCTGGATTGCCAGAACTCCCAGCCCCAGGGAATATTAATTGGTGAGAGCTCTCCCAGAGGTCTCCATCTCAACACCAAGACCCAGTTCCACCAAATGGCCAGCAAGCTCAAGTGCTGGATGCATCACTCCAAACAACTACCAAGACAGGAACACAACCCCACCCACTAGCAGACAGGCTGCCTATAGTCACACTAAGCTCACAAACACCTTAAAACACACCATTTGATGTGGGCCTGCCCATCAGAGGGAGAAGATCCAGATACACCCAACAGAACACAGGCACAAGTTCCCCCCTTCAACAAGGAAGCCTACACAAGCCACTGGACCAGCGACACCCACTGGGGGCAGACACCAGAAGCAAGAGGAACTACAACCCAGCAGCTGGCAGAAAGGAGGTCCCAAACACAGTAAGTTAAACAAAATGAGAAAACAGAGAAACATGTTGTAGATGAAGTAGCAAGGTAAAACCCCACCAGACCAAATAAATGAAGAGGAAATAGGCAATCTACCTGAAAAAGAATTCAGAGTAATGATAGTAAAGGTGATCCAAAATCTCAAAATACAATATACAAAATATAAGAAACGTTTGGCAAGGACCTAGAAGAATGAAAGAACAAACAGTGATGAACAATAAAATAACTGAAATTAAAAATACTCTAGACTGAATCAATAGCAGAATAACTGAGGCAGAAGAACGGATAAGTGAGCTGAAAGATAGAATGCTGGAAATAGCTACCAGAGAGCAAGAAGAATGAGAAAAAAAATAAAAAGATTTGAGGACAGTCTCAGAGACCTCTGGGACAACATTAAATGCACCAATATTTGAGTTATAGGGGTCCCAGAAGAACAACAGAAAGAGAAAGGTCTGAGAAAATTTTTGAAGAGATTATAGTCGAAAACTTCCCAAACATGGGAAAGGAAACAGTCAATCAAGTCCAAGACTTGCAGAGAGTCCCATACAGGATAAACCAAAGGAGAAACATGCTAAGGCACATATTAATCACACTAACAAAAAATGAAATACAAAGAAAAATATTAAAAGCAGCAGGGAAAAGCAACAAATAACATACAAAGGGATCCCTATAAGGTTATCAGCTGATTGTTCAGCAGAAACTCTACAGGCAAGAAGGGAGTGGCAGGATATATTTAAAGTGATGAAAGGGAAAAGCCTACAACAAAAACTACTCTACCAGCAAGGATCTCATTCAGATTTAATGGAGAAATCAAAAGCTTTACAGACAAGCAAAAGCTGAGAGAATTCAGCACCACAAAACCAGCTTTACAACAAATGCTAAAGGAACTTCTCTAAATGGGAAACACAAGAGAAGAAAAAGACCTACAAAAACAAACCCAAAATAATTAAGAAAATGGTAATAGGAACATGCATATCGATAATTACCTTGAATGTAAGTGGATTAAATGCTCCAACAAAAAGACGCTGACTGGCTGAATGGATACAAAAACAAGACCCATATATATGCTGTCTACAAGAGACCCACTTCAGACCTAGGGACTACAGACTGCAAGTGAGTGGATGGAAAAGAGATATTCCATGCAAATGGAAATCAAAAGAAAGCTGGAGTAGCAATACTTGTATCTGAAAATAGACTTTAAAATAAAGGCTGTTATAAAAAGAAATGAAATTGAGTTATTTGTAGTGAGGTGGAAGGACCTACAGTCTGTCATACAGAGTGAAGTAAGTCAGAACGAGAAAAACAAATACCATATGCTAACACATATATATGGAATCTAAAAATCTAAAAAATGGTTCTGATGAACCTAGGGGCAGGACAGGAATAAAGATGCAGATGTAGAGAATGGACGTGAGGGCAGGGGGAGGGTGAAGGATAAGCTGGGAAGAAGTGAGAGAGTGGCATTGACATATATACACTACCAAATGTAAAATAGATAGCTAGTGGAAAGCAGCCATGTAGCACAGGGAGACCAGCTCAGTGCTTTGTGACCACCTAGAGGGGTGGGATAGGGAGGGTGGGAGGGAGATGCAAGAGGGAAGAGATTTGGGGATATATGTATACGTATAGCTGATTCATTTTGTTATACAGCAGAAACTAACACAAAAATGTAAAGCAATTATACCCAGCAAGGATGTTAAAAAAAAAAAAAAGGCTGTTACAACAGTCAAGGAAGGACACTACATAATGATCAAGGGATCAATCCAAGGAGAAGATATAACAATTATAAATATATATGCACCCAACATAAGAGCACCTCAATACATAAGGCAAATGCTAATAGCCATAAATGGGGAAATGGACAGTGACACAATAGTGGGGGACTTTAACACCCCACTAACACCAATGGACAGATCACCCGGACAGAAAATTAATAAGGAAACACAAGCCTTAAATGACACATTAGACCAAATAGACTAAATTGATATTTATAGGGCATTCCATGCAAAAGCAGCAGAATACAAGGTCTTCTCAAGTACACATGGAACATTCTCCAGGATAGATCACGTGTTGGACCAGAAATCAATACTTGGTAAATTTAAGAAATTTGAAGTTGTATCAGACATCTTTTCTGACCAAAACACTATGAGATTAGAAATCATTTACAGAAAAAAAAAACTGTAAAAGTACGAATACATGGAGACTAAACAATGCACTACTAAGTAACCAAGAGATCACTGAAGAAATCAAAGAGGAAATCAAAAAATACCTAGAAACAAATGACAATGAAAACACGAGGACCCCAAACCTATGGGATGCAGCAAAAGCAGTTCTAAGAGGGAAATTTATAGCAATGCAATTCTACCTCAAGGAACAAGAAAAATCTCAAATAAATAATCTAACATTACACCTAAAGAAACTAGAGAAAGAAGAACAAGCAAAAACAATAATAAACTAGCTATCTATTTTACATTTGGTTGTATATATGTCAGTGCAACTCTCACACCTCATCTACCAAATGTAAAATAGATAACTAGAGGGAAACAGCTGCATAGCACAGGGATGTCAGATCACCTAGAGGGATGGGATAGTGAGGGTGGGAGGGAGGCTTAAGAGGGAGGGAATATATGTACACATATAGCTGATTCACTTTTTTATACAGCAGAAACTAACACAAGATTGTAAAGCAATTATACTCCAATAAAGAAGTAAAAAATTAAAAAAAAAAACACCCCCCCCAAATTTGGTAGAAGGAAGGAAACCATAAATATCAGAGCAGAAATAAATGAAATAGAAATGAAGAAAACAGTGGCAAAGATCAATACAACTAAAAGCTGGTTCTTTGAGAAGATAAACAAAATTGATAAATCTTTAACCAGACTCATCAAGAGAGGGATAGAACTCAAATCAATAAAATTAGAAATGAAAAAGAAGTTACAACAGACACTGAAGAAATATGAAGGATCATAAGAGATTACTACAAGTAACTATATGCCTCTAAAATGAAAAACTTGGAAGAAGTGGACAAATTCGTAGAAATGTATAATCTTCCAAGACTGAACCAGGAAGAAATAGAAAATATAAACAGACCAATCATATGTAACAAGTTAAAACTGTGATTTTAAAACTTCCTAAAAACAAAACTCTAGGACAAGATGGCTCCACGGGCAAATTCTATCAAACTTCTAGAGAAGAATTAACACCTATCCTTCTCAAACTCTTCCAGAAAACTGCAGAGGAAGGAACACTCCCAGGCTAATTCTATGAGACCACCATCACCCTGACACCAAAACTAGACAAAATAGCACAAAAAAAGAAAATTACAGACCAATATCACTGATGAATATAGACGCAAAAATCCTCAGCAATACTAGCAAAATATTAGTAAACAGAATCCATAAACACATTAAAAGGATCATATACCATGATCAAGAGATTTCTCCCAGGGATGCAAGGATTCTTCAATATACACAACTCAATCAATGTGATACACCCTATTAACAAATTGAAGAATCAAAACCATATGATCATCTCAATAGATGCAGAAAAAGCTTTTGACAAAATTCAACACCAATTTATGATAAAAACTCTCCAGAAAGTGGGCATAGAGGGAAAATACCCCAACATAATAAAGGCTATATACAACAAACCCACAGCAAATATCATTCTTAATGGTGAAAAACTGAAAGCATTTCCTCTAAGATCAGGATCAAGACAAGGATGTCCACTCTCACAATTAGTATTCAACATAGTTTTGGAAGTCCTAGCCACAGCAATCAGAGAAGAAAAAGAAATAAAAGGAATACAAATTGGAAATCACTGTTTGCAGATGACATGACACTATACATTGAAAATCTTAAAGATGCCACAAGAAAACTACTAGAGCTAATCAGTGCATTTGGTAAAGTTTTGAAATCTCCTGCATTCCTCTACACTAACAACAAAAGATCAGAAAGGGAAATTAGGGAAGCAATCCCATTCACCAATGCAACAAAAAAAAATAAAATACTCAGGAATAAACCTACCTAAGGAGATAAAAGGCCTGTACTCACAAAAGTATAAGACACTGATGAAAGAAATCAAAGATGACACAAACAGATGGAGAGATATACCATGTTCTTGGATTGGAAGAATCAGTATTGTCAAAATGACTATATTACTTAAAGCAATCTACAGATTCAATGCAATCCCTATAAAATTACCACTGGCATCTTCACAGAACTAGAACAAAAATTTTACAATTTGTATGGAAACACAAAAGACCCCAAATAGCCAAAGCAATCTTGAGAAAAAAAAGATGGAGCTGGAGGAATCAGCCTCCCTGACTTCAGACTATACTACAAAGTTACAGTGATCAAGATAGTATGGTACTGGCACAAAAACAAAAATATGGATCAATGGAACAGGATAGAAAGCCTGGAGATAAACCCACGCACATATAGTCACCTTATTTTGACAAAGGATGTAAGAATATGCAATGGAGAAAAAGCAACCTCTTCAATAAGTAGTGCTTGGGAAACTTGACAGCTACATGTAAAAGAATGAAATTAGAACACTTCCTAACACCATACACAAAAATAAACTCAAAATTGGTTAAAGACCTAAATGTAAGACTGGACACTATAAAACACTTAGAGGAAAGCAGTGGCAGAACATTCTATGACATAAATCACAGCAAGATCCTTCTTGACCCACCTCCTAGAGAGATGGCAATGAAAAGGAAAATAAACAAATGGGACCTAATGAAACTTAAAACCTTTTGCACAGCAAAGGAAACCATAGAGAAGAAGAAAAGACAGCCCTTAGAATGGGAGAAAATACTTGCAAACAAAGCAACTGACAAAGGACTAATCTCCAAAATATACAAGCAGCTCATGCAGCTCAATATCAAAAAACCAAACAACCCAATCCAAAAATGGGCAGAAGACCTAAACAGACATTTCTCCAAAGAAGACACAGATTCCAAACAAACACACACAGATTCCCAACAAATATGAAAGGATGCTCAATATCACTTATCATTAGAGAAATGCAAGTCAAAACCACAATGAGGTATCACCTCACACCGGTCAGAATGGCCATCATCAAATATCTAGAAACAATAAACCCTGGAGAGGGTGTGGAGAAAAGGGAACCCTCTTGCACTGTTGGTGGGAATGTAAATTGATACAGCTACTATGGAGAACAGTATGGAGGTTCCTTAAAAAATGAAAAATAGAACTACCATATGACCCAGCAATCCCACTACTGGGCATATACCCTGAGAAAACCATAATCAAAAAGACACACTCACCCCAATATTCATTGCAGCACTATTTACAATAGCCAGGTTATGGAAGCAACCTAAGTGTCCATCAACAGATGAATGGATAAAGAAGATGTGGTACATATATAAAATGGAATATTACTCAGCCATAAAAAGGAATGAAATGGTCATTTGTTGAAATGTGGGTGGATCTAGAGACTGTCATACAGAGTGATGTAATTCAAAAGAGAAAAACAAATATCATATGTAAGGCATATATGTGGAATCTAGAACAATGGTACAAATGAACTTGTTTGCAAGGCAGAAATAGACATAGAGAGATAGAGAACAAATGTATGGACACCAAGGGTATAAAGGGGGGTTGGATGAACTGGGAGATTGAGATTTACATATATACACTAATATGTATAAAATAGATAACTAGATAACTGTATAGCACAGGGAACTCTACTCGGTGCTCTGTGGTGACCTAAATGGGAAGGAAATCCAAAAAAGAGGGGATATATGTATACATATAGCTGATTCACTTTGCTGTACAACAGAAACTAACACAACATTGTAAAGCAACTATACCCCAATTAAAAAAAAAAAAGAATGGAGCTGTAATCCTATAGTGCTGCTGTCCTTATAAGAAGAGGAAGAAACACTAGAAGTGTGCATACACTGAGAACAGGCCATGTAAGGATTCAGTGAATAGGCAACCATCTGCAAGTCAGGAAGAAAAAGTCCTCACAACAAACCAATCCTGCTGGCAGCTTGATCTTGGAATTCTCGCCTCCAGAGCTGTGAGAAAATAAATTTCTGTTGTTTAAGCAGCCCACTTTGTGGTATTCTATTATGGCAGCCTGAGAAGACTAATACACGGCATCAGTCATGATGATCATGTGGCTTTGTTCCTTTATTCTATTTATATAGTAGATTATATTGATTGATTTTTATATTTTGAACTTCCCTTGCGCTCCTGGGATAAATATCACTTGGTCATTGTGTATAATCTTTTAATATTCTGCTGGATTTGGTTTGTTAATACTTTAAGAGAAGTTCTGCATCTGTATTCATAAGGGATATTTGTCTATAGTTTTCTTGTGATGTCTTTGTCTGACTTAGGTTTTACTGTCTTCATAGAATGAGCTGAGAGGTATTACCCCATCTTTTGTTTTGGGGAGGGTTTATGAAGAATTTGTATTAATATTTCTTTAAATGTTTGGTACAATTCAGCAGTGAAGCCATCTGGTACAAGACTTCGTGGTAAGGTTTTTTGATTACTGATATAATCTTTTTACTTTTTATAGGTATATTCATATTTTACATTTCTATTTTAGTTCATTTTGATAGTTTGTATATTTCTAGAAGTTTGCCCATTTTTTCCATTGCATAGAATTGTTCATTGTATTCTATTATAATCCTTTTTATTCAGTAAAGTCAATAGTAATATTTCTATTTTCATTCCTGATTTTAATAATTTGCATTTTTCTCTTTTGTTCTTTGTCAGTCTAGCTAAAGGTATATTAATTTTATTGATCATTTTGAAGAATCAGCTTTTGGTTTCATTGACTTTATTGGTTTTCTATTCTCTATTTTATTTATCTCCATTATAATATGTATTATTTCCTTTTTCTGCTTGCTTTGGGTTTAGTTTTATATTCTTTTCATAGTTCCTTATGGTAGAATTTGGCTATTGATTTGAGATATTTTTTTAAATGTAGGGCTTTGTAGATATAAATGTTCCTCTGAACACCACTTTTGCTGCATCCCTTAAATTTTGATATATTGTAATTTCATTTTTAATTTGTCTGAAATAATTTTCCAATTTCCCTTGTGATTTTTATTTGACACATTTGTTGTTTGAGACAGTGTTGTTTAATTTCTGCGTATTTTTCAATTTTCCAGACAATTTTCTAACTTCATTCCATTGTGTTTAGAGAAGATACTTTGTTTGATTTCAGTCTTTTTAAAGTTATTGAGACTTTAAGCCTAACATATGTTCCATTCTGGAGAATATTCCATGCAGACTTGAGAAAAATATGTATTGTTCTGTTTTGGGGTGGAGGGATCTATATATGTCTGTTGGGTCTAGTTAGCTTTATATGTTGTTCAAGTTCTCTATATACTTTTTGCTCTTCTGTCTACTAGTTCTGTCAGTTATTGAAAGAGTGAGTATTGATATCTATAATTATTATTGTTGAACTGTTTTCCCTTTCAACTCCATCAATATTTGCTTCATGTATATGGGTCTCTGTTAGGTGCATATGTATTTATAATCGTTTATTCCTGATGGCCAACTTTTTCATCAATATATAATGTCTTTTTTTGTCTCCTGTAACAATTTTTGTCTTAAATTTTGTCTGATATTAATATATCCACTCTAGCTTTCTATTGCTTACTGTTTTCATGGAATATATTTTCCACCCTTTCACTTTTAACTTACTTGTGTCTTTGGATCTAAAGTGAGTCTTTTGTAGACAACATATAATTGGAACTTTTTTTAACGTCTTTATTGAATTTGTTACAGTATTGCTTCTGTTTTATGTTTTGTTTTTTTGAGGCATGTGGGATCTTAGCTCCCTGACCAGGATCAAACCTGCACTAATTGGAACATTTTTGTTGCCAATTTTTGCCTATTAACTGGAGAGTTTAATATATTTACATTTAATGTAATTATGTATAAGAAAAACTTACTTTTTCCATTTTGCTATTTGTTTTCTATATGTCTTATATCTTTTCTTCTGTTCCTCATATCCTCCCTTACTGCTTCCTCTTCTGTTAGATATTTTTTAGTGTACCATTTTGACTCCCTTCTCATTTCTTTTACTATACTAAAGTACAATTCAACTTAAGGTTATTTTCTTAGGTATTAACCTAGAGATTACAATTAACGTCTTAATTTAAAACACTCTAGTTCTAGTTAATACCAACTTAGTTTCAATAATATATAAAATTTTGCTTCTATATAATTCATTCTCCTCTTTATTTTGTTACACATTACATCTTTATACATTCTGTGACTATCTACATAGATTTATAATTATTGTTTTATGTAATTTTTAATTGAATTACAGTTGATTTACAATATTGTGTTAGTTTCTGGTGTACAGCAAAGTGATTCTGATATATATATATATATATATATATATATATATACACACACACACACACACACACACACATGTATTCTTTTCCATTATGGTTTATTACAGGATTTTGAATATTGTTCCCTGTGCTATCTAATACTATACAATAGGACTTTATTGTTTATCCATTCCATATATTGTAGTTTGCATCTGCTCGTTCCAAATTCCCAATTCAACCCTCCCCCACCCCCTCTCCCTTGGCAACCACAAGTCTGTTCTCTATGTCTGTTTTTTTTTTCTTAGATAAGTTCATTTGTGTCATATTTTAGATTCCACATGTAAATAATATCATATGGTATTTGTCTTTCTCTTTCTGACTTACTTCACTTAGTATGCTAAACTCTAGGTCCATCCATGTTGCTGCAAATGGCATTACTTCATTCTTTTTTATGGCTGAGTAATATTCCATTGTGTGTGTGTGTATACACATACCACATCTTCTTTATCCATTCGTCAATGGACATTTATGGATCAATGGAACAGAATAGAGAGCCAGACAAAACTATAATTCATAAAGATACATACACCCTTATGTTCATAGTTTTGTCTGGATATATGCCCAGGAGTAGGGTTGCTGGATCATATGATAACTCTATTTTTAGTTTTTTGAGGAACCTCCATACTGTTCCATAGTGGCTGCACCAATTTACATTTCCGCCAACAGTGTAGGAAGGTTCACTTTTCTCCACACTCTCTCCAGCATTTGTTATTTGTAGAGTTTTTATTTATTTTTTTGGGGGGGGGGGAGGGATACCCGGGCCTCTCACCATTGTGGCCTCTCCCGCCTCGGAGCACAGGCTCCAGATGCACAGGCCCAGTGGCCATGGCTCACTGACCCAGCCGCTCCGTGGCATGTGGGATCCTCCCAGACGGGGGCACAAACCCGCGTCCCCTGCATCGGCAGGCAGACTCCCAACCACTGCACCACCAGGGAAGCCCTGTAGAGTTTTTAATGATGGCCATTTTGACTGGTGTGAGGTGGTAACTCATTGTAATTTTGATTTGCATGTCTCTAATAATTAGTGATGTTGAGCATCTTTTCTTGTGTCTACTGGCCATCTGTATGTCTTCTTTGGAGATATGTCTGTTTAGGTTTCCTGCCCATTTCTTGATTGCGTTGTTTGTTTTTTTGTCATTGAGTTGTATATGCTGTTTGTGTATTTTGTAAATTAAGCCCTTGTCGGCCACATCATTTGGAAATATTTTCTTCAAGTCTGTAGGTTGTCTTTTCCTTATGTTATGGTTTCCTTGCTCTACAAAAGCTTATAAGTTTGATTAGGTCCCATTTGTCTATTTCTGCTTTTATTTCTATTGCCTTGGTTGACTGACCTAAGAAAACATTGGTATGATTTATGTCAGAGAATGTTTTGCCTATGTTCTCTTCTAGGAGTTTTATGGTGTAATGTCTTATTTAAGTCTTTAAGCCATTTTAAGTTTACTATTGTGTTTGGTTTGAGGGAGTGTTCTAACTGCATTGAATTACATGTGGCTGTCCAGCTTTCCCAGAACCACTTGCTGAAGAAACTGTCTTTTCCCCATGGTATATTTTTGCTTCCTTTGCTGAAGATGAATTGACATATGGATTTATCCATAGGAGTATGGATTTATTTCTGGGCTCCCTATTCCTTTCCATTGATCCATATGTCTGTTTCTGTGCCAGCCAATACCACAGTTTTCATTACTGAAACTTTGTAGTATTGTGTGAAGTCTGGGAGGGTAATGCTTCCTGCTTTGTTCTTTTTCCTCAAGGTTGTTTTGGCAATTATGTGCCTTTTAAGCTTCCATATAAATTTCAGGATTATTCGTTCTAGTTCTGTGAAAAATATCAGTGGTCATTTGATGGGGATCACATTAAATTTGTAGACTGCTTTGGGTAATATGTCCATTTAAACAATATTAATTCTTTCAATCCAAGAACGTTGGATATAGTTCCACTTCTTTGAATCACCTTTTTTGAAGGCTTTATCAGTGTTTTATAGTTTTCAGCATATAAGTCTTTCACCTTCTTGATCAGTTTTATTTTTAGTATTATATTATTTTTTGGATGTGATTTTAAAAGAGATTGTTTTTACTTTTCCTTTCTGATATTTCATTGTTAGTGTAAAGAAATGCAACAGATTTCTATATGTTAACCTTGTATCCTGCTACCTTCTTGAATTCATTTATTAGTTCTAATAGGTTTTATGTGGAGTCATTAGGATTTTCTTTCCTTTTTTTAACGTCTTTATTGGAGTATAATTGCTTTACAACGATGTGTTTGTTTCTGCTCTATAACAAAGTGAATCAGGTATACATAAACATATATCCCCATATCTCCTCCCACTTGTGTCTTCCTCCCACCCTCCCTATCCCACCCCTCTAGGTGGTCACAAAGCACCAAGCTGATCTCCCTGTGCTATGTGGCTGCTTCCCACTAGCTATCTATTTTACATTTGGTAGTGTATATATGTCATACCACTCTCACTTCATCCCAGCTTACCCTTCCCGCTCCCTGTGTCCTCAAGTCCATTGTCTATATCTGCATCTTTATTCCTGTCCTGCCCCTAGGTTCATCAGAACCTTTTTTTCTAAATTCCAAATATATATGTTAGCATACGGTATTTGTTTTTCTCTCCCTGACTTACTTCACTCTGTATGGCAGTCTCGAAGTCCATCCACCTCACTACAAATAACTCAATTTCATTTCTTTTTATGGCTGAGTAATATTCCATTGTATATATGTGTCACATCTTCTTTATCCGTTCATCAGTCGATAGATACTTAAGTTGCTTCCATGTCCTGGCTATTGTAAATAGAGCTGCAATGAACATTGTGGTACATGACTCTTATTGAGTTATGGTTTTCTCAGGGTATATGCCCAGTAGTGGGATTGCTGGGTCATATGGTAGTTCTATTTTTAGTTTTTAAGGAACCTCCATACTGTTATCCATAGTGTCTGTATCAATTTACATTCCCACCAACACTGCAAGAGGGTTCCCTTTTCTCCAAACCCTCTCCAGCATTTATTGTTTGTAGATGTTTTGATGATGGTCATTCTGACTGGTGAGAGGTGATACCTCATTGAGGTTTTGATTTGCATTTCTCTAATGATTAGTGATGTTGAGCAACATTTCGTGTGTTTGGTGACAATCTGTATATCTTCTTTGGAGAAATGTCTATTTAGATCTTCTGCCCATTTTTGGATTTGTTTGTTTGTTTTTTTGATACTGAGCTGCATGAGCTTCCCGTATATTTTGGAGCTTATTCCTTTCTCAATTGCTTCATTTGCAAATATTTTCTCCCATTCTGATAGTTGTCTTTTCATCTTGTTTACGGTTTCCTTTGCTATGCAAAAGGTTTTAAGTTTCATTAGGTCCCATTTGTTTATTTTTGTTTTGATTTCCATTTCTCTAGGAGGTGTATCTAAAAGGGGCTTGCTGTGATGTATGTCATAGAATGTTCTGCCTATGTTTTCCTCTAAGAGTTTTAAAGTGTCTGGCCTTACATTTAGGACTTTAATGCATTTTGAGTTTCTTTTTGTGTATGGTGTTAGGCAGTGTTCTAATTTCATTATTTTACATGTAGCTGTCCAGTTTTCCCAGCACCAGTTATTGAAGAGACTGTCTTTTATCCATTGTATATTCTTGCCTCCTTTATCAAAGGTAAGGTGACCATATGTGTGTGGATTTATCTCTGGGCTATCTATCCTGTTCCATTGATCTGTATTTCTGTTATTGTGCCAGTACCATACTGTCTTGATTACTGTAACTTGATTCCCTCAGCTCCGTTTTTCTTTCTCAAGATTGCTTTGGCTATTCAGAGTCTTTTGCATTTCCATACAAATTGTGAAATTGTTTGTTGTAGTTCTGCGAAAAAGGCTATTGGTAGTTTTAAACAGATTGCATTACATCTGTAGATTGCTTTGGATAGTATAGTCATTTTCACAATGTTGATTCTTTCAGTCCAAGAACATGGATCTCTTTGTATAATCCTTAATTTCTTGCATCAGTGTCTTATAGTTTACTGCCTACAGGTCTTTTTTCTCCTTAGGTAGGTTTATTTCTAGGTATTTTATTCTTTTTGTTGCAATGGTAAATGGGAGTGTTTCCTTAATTTCACTTTCAGATATTTCATCATTAGTGTATAGGAATGCAAGAGATTTCTCTGCCTTAGTTTTGTATCCTGCTACTTTACCAAGTTCATTTATTAACTCTAGTAGTTTTCTGGTAGCATCTTTGGGGTTCTCTAGTTATAGTATCATGACATCTGCAAAGAGTAACAGTTTTACTTCTATTCTGGTTTGGATTCTTTTATTTCTTTTTCTTCTCTGATTGCTGTGGCTACAGTTTCCAAAACTATGTTGAATGAAAGTGGTGAGAATGGGCAAGCTTGTCTTGTTCCTGATCCTGAACAAGCTTGTCTTGTTCCTGATCATTTCAAATCATTGAAATGGTTTCAGTTTTTCATCATTGAGAATGACGTTGGCTGTGTGTTTGTCATATATGGCATTTATTATGTGGCGGTAAGTTCCCTCTATGCCTACCTTCTGGAGAGTTTTTATCATAAATGGGTGTTGAATTTTTTAGAAAGCTTTTTCTGCATCTATTGAGATGATTATTTGGTTTTTATCCTTCAATTTGTTAATATGATGTATCACAGTGATTGGGTATATTGAAGAATACTTGCATTCCTGTCATAAACCCCAGTTGATCATGTTATATGATCCTTTTAATGTTCTGTTGGATTCTGTTTGCTAGCATTTTGTTGAGGATTTTGCATCTATGTTCATCAGTGATATGGGTCTGTAGTTTTCTTTTTTGAGTGACATCTTTGTCTGGCTTTAGTATCAGGGTGATGGTGGCCTCATAGAATGAGTTTGGAAGTGTTCCTCTCTTTGCTATATTTTGGAAGATTTTGAGATGGATATGTGTTAGGTCTTCCATAAATGTTTGATAGAATTCACCTGTGAAGCCATCTGGTTCTGGGCTTTTGTTTGTTGGAAGATTTTAATCAGTTTCATTTTCAGTGCTTGTGATTGCTCTGTTTATATTTTCTATTTCCTCCTGGATCAGTCTTAGGAGGTTGTGCTTTTCTAAGAATTTGTCCATTTCTTCCTGGTTGTCCAATGTATTGGCATATAGTTGCTTGTAGTAATCTCTCATGATCCTTTGTATTTCTGCAGTGTCAGTTGTTACTTCTCCCTCATTTCTAATTCTAGTGATTTGAGTCTTCTCCCTTTTTTTATTGATGATTCTAGCTAATGCCTTATCAATTTTGTTTAACTTCTCAAAGAACCAGGTTTTAGTTTTATTGATCTTGGCTTTTGTTTCCTTCATTTCTTTTACATTTATTTTTGATCTGACCTTTATGGTTTCTTTCCTTCTTCTAACATTGGGGTTTTATTGTTCTTCTTTCTCTAATTGCTTTAGGTTTAAGGTTAGGTTGTTTAGTTGAGTTGTTTCTTGGTTCTTGAGGTAGAATCGTATTGTTATAAACCTCCCTCTTAGAACTGTTTTGCTGCATCCCATAGGTTTTGGGTTGTCGTGTTTTCATTGTCATTTGTTTCTAGGTATTTTTTGATTTCGTCTTTTATTCCTTCAGTGATCTCTTGGTTTTTTAGTAGTGTATTGTTTAGCCTACATGTGTTTGTGCTATTTTACAAATTTTTTCCTGTATTTGATATCTAGTCTCATAGTGTTGTGGTCGGAACAGATACTTGTAGTGATTTCAATTTTCTTAAATTTACCAAGGCTTGATTTGTGACCCAACATCTGATCTATCCTGGAGAATGTTCCATGAGCACTTGAGAAGAAAGAGTATTCTGTTGTTTTGGGATGGAAAGTCCTATAAATATCAATTAAGTCCGTCTTGTTTAATGTATCATTTAAAGCTTGTGTTTCCTTATTTATTTTCATTTTGGATGATCTGTCCATTGGTGAAAGTGGGATGTTAAAGTCTCCTACTATAATTGTGTTACTGTCAATTTCCCCTTTTATGGCTTTAGCATTTACCTTATATATTGAGGTGCTCCTATGTTCAGTGCATAAATATTTACAATTTTTATATCTTCTTCTTGGATTGTTCCCTTGATCATTATGTAGTGTCTTTCTTTATCTCTTATACAGTCTTTATTTTAAAGTTTATTTTGTCTGATATGAGAATTGCTACTCCAGCTTTCTTTTGATTTCCGATTGCATGGAATATCTTTTTCCATTCCCTCATTTTCAGTCTGTATGTGTCCCTAGGTCTGAAGTGGGTCTCTTGTAGACAGCATATATATGGGTCTTTCTTTTTCTATCCATTCAGCCAGTCTATGTCTTTTGGTGGGAGCAACTAATCCATTTACCTTTTAGGGTGTTATCAGTATGTGTGTTCCTATTACCATTTTCTTAATTGTTTTGGGTTTTTTATTGTAGGTCTTTTCCTTCTCTTGTGTTTCCTGCCTAGAGAAGTTCCTTTAGCATTTGTTGTAAAGGTGGTTTGGTGGTGCTGAATTCTCTTAGCTTTTGCTTGTCTGTAAAGATTTTAATTTCTCCATTGAATCTGAATGAGATCCTTTCTGGGTAGTGTAGTCTTGGTTGTAGGTTTTTCCCTTTCATCACTTTAAATATGTCCTGCCACTTCCTTCTTGCTTGCAGAGTTAGCTGATAGTTCAGTTGTTAACGTTATGGGGATTCCCTTATGTTATTTCTTGCTTTTCCCTTGCTGCCTTTAATATTTTTTCTTTGTGTTTAATTTTTGATAGTTTTGATGTGTCTTTTTGTGTTTCTCCTTGGATTTATCCTGTATGGGACTCTGTTCTTCCTGGACTTGGTTGACTGTTTCCTTTGCCATATTAGGGAAGTTTCAACTATAATCTCTTCAAATATTTTCTCAGTCCCTTTCTTTTTCTCTTCCTCTTCTGCAACCCCAATAATTCAAATGTTGGTGTGTTTAACATTGTACCAGAGACCTCTGAGACTGTCCTCAATTCTTTTCATTCTTTTTCTTTATTCTGCTCTGAAATAGTTATTTCCACTACTTTATCCTCAAGGTCACTTACCTGTTCTTCTGCCTAAGTTATTCTGATTCTTTCTAGAGAATTTTAAATTTCATTTATTTTGTTGTTCATCTTTTTTTTTTTTTTTTTTTTTTTTTGCTCTTTACTTCTTCTTTGTTAAACATTTCTTGTATTTTCTCCTTTCTATTTCCAAGATTTTGGATCATATTTACTATCATTATTGTGAAGGTAGACTGCCTATTTCCTCTTCATTTGTTTGGTCTGTTGGGCTTTTACCTTGCTCCTTCATCTGCTGTGTATTTCTCTGTCGTCTTATTTTGCTTAACTTACTGTTTTGGGGGTTTCCTTTCTGGAGGCTGCAGGTTTGTAGGTCCCATTGTTTTTGATGCTTGTCCCCGTTGGGTAAGGGTGATTCAGTGGGTTGTGTAGGCTTCCTGATGGAGGGGACTGGTGTCTGTGTTCTGGTTAATGAGGCTGAATCTTTTCTTTCTGGTGGTTAGGACCGTGTCCAGTGCTGCGTTTTGGGGTGTTTGTGAACTTATTATGATTTTAGGCAGCCTCTCTGCTAATGTGTTCCTGTCTTTCTAGTTGTTGGCATAGAGTGTCCAGCACTGTAGCTTGCTGGTCATTCAGTGGAGCTGGATCTTAGCATTGAGATGGAGATCTCTGAGAGACCTTTCACCATCTGATATTACATGGGTCCCGGAGGTCTCTGGTGTACCAATGTCCTGAACTCAGCTCTCCCACCTCAGAGGCTCAGGCATGACACCTGGCTGGAGCACCAAGACTCTGTCAACCACCCAGCTCAGAAGAAAGTTGAGGAAAAAAATAGAAAGAGAAAAAGAAAAATAAAAGTTATTAAAATAAAATATTAAAAAATTATTAAATGAAAAAATTAAAAAGTAATTTAAAAAAGAAAGAAAAAGAGAGCAACCAAACCAAAAAACAAATCCACCAATGATAACAAGCCTAAAAACTATAGTGAAAAAAATAAAACAAAACAAAACAAAAGCAGACAGACAGAACCCTAGGACAAATGGTAAAAATAAAGCTATACAGACAAAATCACACAAAGAAGCATACACATACACATTCACAAAAGGAGAAAAAGGAAAAAATATATATATTAAAAAATAAAAGGAAGAGAGCAACCAAATCAATAAGCAAATCTACCAATGATAATAAGCTCTAAATACTAAACTAAGATAAACATAAAACCAGAAACAATTTAGATGCAGAAAGTAAACCACAAGTCTACAGTTGATCCCAAAGTCCACAGCCTCAATTTTGGGATGATTCTTTGTCTATTCAGGTATTCCACAGATGCAGGGTACATCAATTTGATTGTGAAGATTTAATCCACTGCTCCTGAGGCTGCATGGAGAGATTACCCTTTCTTTTCTTTGTTCGCACAGCTCCTGGGGTTCAGCTTTGGATTTGTCCCCACCTCTGCTTTTAGGTCACCTGAGGCCGTCTGTTCCCTGCCTAGACAAGACAGGGTTTAAGTAGAAGCTGATTAGGGGGTTCTGGTTCACTCAGGCCAGGGTAGGTAAGGGGTATCGGATGCGGGGCAAGCCTGCAGTGGCAGAGGCTGGCATGACATTGCCACAGCCTGAGGCATGACGTGTATTCTCCTGGGGAAGTTGTCCCTGGATCACGGGATCCTGGTAGTGGTAGGCTACACATATTCCTGGGAGGGGAGGTGTGGACAGTGACCTGTGCTTACACACAGGCTTCTTGGTGGCTGTTGCAGCAGCCTTAGTGTCTCGTGCCCATCTCTGGTGTCCACACTGATAGCCATGACTCGCGCCTATCTCTGGAGCTCATTTAGGAGGTGCTGTAAATCCCCTCTCCTCATGCACCCCTAAACAATGGTCTCTTGCCTCTTAGGCAGTTCCAGACATTTTACCAGATTCCCTCCCAGCTAACTGTGGCACACTAGCCTCCTTCAGGCTATGTTCACACAGCCAACCCAGTCCTCCCGCTGTGATCTGACCTCGAAAGCCAGAGCTTCTGCTCCCAGCCCCCACCTGCCCCAGTGGATGAGCAGACAAGCCTCTCAGACTGGTGAGAGCTGGTCGACATTGATCCTCTGTGCAGGAATCTCTCCACTTTGCCCTCTGCACCTCTGTTGCTGTGCTCTCCTCCATGGCTCCTAAGCTTCCCCTCTACCCCGCCCACCCGCCGTCTATGCCAGCAAAGGGGCTTCCTAGTGTGTGGAAGTTTTCTTCCTTCACAGCTTCCTCCCACAGGTGCAAGTCCTTTCCCTATTCTTCTGTCTCTCTCTTTTCTTTTCCCCTACCCAGGTACATGGGGAGTTTCTTGCCTTTTGGGAAGTCTGAGGTCTTCTGCTAGCATTAAGTAGGTGTTCTGTAGGAATTGTTCCACATGTAGATGTATTTTTGATGTACTTGTGGGGAGCAATGTGATATCCACGTTTTACTCCTCTGCCATCTTGAAGCTATCCCCCAGGGTTTTCTATAAAAAGTATCATGTCATCTGCATATAATGACACTTTTGCAACTTCCCTTCCCATTTGGATACATTTTATTTCTTTTTCTTGTGTGATTGCTGTGGCTAGTATTTCCAATACTATGCTGAATAGAAGTGGTGATAGTGGACATCCTTGTCTTGTTCTAGATATTAGTGGGAAGGCATTCAGCTTTTCACCATTGAGTATTATGTTGGCTGTGGGTTTGTCATAATTAGCTTTTATTATGTTGAGATATGTTCCCTCTAGTCCCACCTTGGTAAGAGTTTATCATGAATGGATGTTGAATTTTATCAAAAGCTTTTTCTGTATCTACTGAAATGATAATGTGATTTTTGTCTTTTCTTTTTTTGGTGTGGTGTATCACACTGATGTGCACATGTTGAACCATCCTTGTAAGCCTCGGATGAATCTAACTTTGTTGTGGTATATGATCTTTTTAATGTGTTATTGGATTAAGTTTGCTAATACATTGAGACTTTTTTATCAATATTCATCAAAGATATTGACCTGTAATTTTCTGTTTTTGTAGTGAGGGTGATGGTGTCCCCATAGAATAACTTTGGGAGTGTTTCCTCCCCTTCAATCTTTTGGAAGAGTTTGAGAAGGATTGGTAAAATTCTTCTTTGTGTGTTTGGTAGAATTCCCTACAAGCCATCTGGTCCTGTACTTTTGTTTGCAGGGAGCTTTTTCTATATTACAGATTCTCTTTCACTTTAAGTGATAAGTCTGTTCAAGTTGACTGCTTCTTCTTAATTTAGCTTTTCTGGGCTGTATATTTCTAGAAACTTTTCCATTTTTCTTGGTTGTCCAATTTGTTGACATATTATTGTTCACAGTATTCTCATGGTTTTTTTTTTTTTTTGTATTTCTTTGGCATTGTTTGTAATTTCTTCTGTTTCATGTCGTATTTTGCTTATTTGGGTTCTCTCTCTTTTCTTCTTGGTGAGCCTGGCCAGAGGTTTGTCAATTTTATTTACCCTTTAAAAAAACAGCTCTTGTTTTTATTGATTTTTTCTATTGTTTAAAAAATCTCTATTTTATTTATTTCTTCTCTGATCTTACTTCCTTCCTTCTGCTGGCTTTAGGTTTTGTTTGTTCTTCTTTTTCTAATTCTTTTTTTTTCAACATCTTTATTGGGGAATAATTGCTTTACAATGGTGTGTTAGTTTCTGCTTTATAACAAAGTGATCTAATTCTTTTAAGTGGTAGATTAGGTTGTTTATTTCAGATTTTTCTTGTTTCTTGAGGAAGACCTGTATTACTATGAACTTTCATCCCTGAACTGCTTTTGCTGTATCTCATAGATTTTTGTATGGTTGTGCTTTCATTGTCATTTGTCTCAAGGTATTTTAAAATTTCTTCTTTGATTTCATTTTTGACCCACTGGTGTTTTAGCAGCATGTTGTTTAGGCTCAAACACATTCTAAAAAAATCTACATTTTCTTAATCCCCACACCTCCCCCGCACCATAGTATGATTTTGATGTCTTCTTTTACATCTTCATGTTTATCCCTATGGTGTTCATTGTGGTTATCATCACTTTCACAAAAATGTATTAATTTATTATTTTTAATCAATGTGCTTGTTTATTTAAGTGATTTAGTTACCAATTGTACTTTTCTCTTTCCTATAGAGTCTTGATTCTTTTCTATTTGGAGAAGATCTTTTAATATTTCTTTTAGGATAGGTTTAGTAGAGCTGTATTCTTTCAGTTTTTGTTTGTCAGAGAAACTCTTTATCTCTATATTCTTTTAGTTTTTATTTGTCAGAGAAACTCTTTACCTATCCTTCTATTCTAAATGGTAATCTTGCTGGGTGGAGTATCCTAGGTTGCATATTTTTCCCTTTCAGGACTTTGAATATATCTTGCCACTCCCTTCTGGCCTGCAACATTTCTGTAGAGAAATCAGCTGATAGGCTTATGGGGGGTCATTTGTAATTAACTCTTTGTTTTCTTCTTGTTGCCTTTAGAATCCTCCTTTATTTTTTAAGTTTTGCCATTTTAATTATAATATGTCTTAGTGTGGGTCTGTTTGCATTCATCTTGTTTGAGACTCTCTGTGCTTCCTGTACCTGGATATCTGTTTCCTTCTTTAGGTTTGGGGAGTTTTCAGCCATAATTTCTTCAAATACATTTTTGATCCCTTTTTCTCTTTCTTCACCTTCTGGATCCCTATTATGCATAGATTGGCATGCTTTATATTATCCTATAGTTCTCTTACATTGATTTCATTTTTTTCCTCATTTGTCTTTCTTTCTGCTGTTCTCATTGGTCGATTTCCATTATTCTGTCTTCCGGATCACTTATTCATTCTTCTGCATTATTCAGTATGCCATTCATTGCCTTTCATCTCAGCAAATGAATTTTCTAATTTTTCTTGGTTCCTCTTTAGAGCTTATAGTTCTTTTTACAGTAATCTGCATTTCTATAAATAGCCTTTCTTAATTCCTTCAGTATTTTCATTATCTCCTTTTTGAACTTGGCATCTGTTGGACTGAAGAGGTCTGTTTCACTGTTCTTTCAGGGAGATTCTTTGATCTTTTAATTAGGAGTGGTTCCTCTGCTTCTTCATTTTACTTATATTTCTCTGACTCTATGAGTTTAGGAGAAACTGTTATCTACTGTGGTCTTGAAAGGCTGTTTTTATGTGGGAGTGTCCCTGTGTAGCCTGTGTGGGTTTAATATTTTTGGTATGAGGGCTGTTTTTAGTATGGATGACTACTGCATCTTTTCTCAGTGTATGCTGGCCATTATCCCCTTGATAGGAGGTGTGACTGCTGTTGTGATGACCAGAGCCTGCACTGGCTATTGAGTGGGGTCTCCTCTTTGCTCTGTGGTTATCACTGCCCTGTTGGTGGGGGGGAGGGTGTGCTCCCTAGTTCTGGGACTAGATGCCCCTATATCCATTTCTGAGCTGTGGTGTGAGGTAGGTGGGATTGAGGGATCCTGCTGGGAGAGGAGCCACTGAGTTTCTTCTGTTGGAGCTTTCCACCTGGGAGTGCACTCTGTGGTGTCACCTGTTGTGTGGGCTTACACAGTACACTGTTGTTCACACTAACCTTGGCCCCACCTCAACCATGGGAATACAGGTAATTGGCCCTGGTGTCCCCCAGGTACTGTGATCACAAAGCCACCAGCAGAGATCCATAGGCATAGATCCACTGAAGTCAGGTACCAGGGCCACAGAAGTCGTGGACCTGGACCAGCTGTGGGAGCTATGAAAACAGCACAGACCCTGGCCCTGCCTCCACATGCATGTGCCCTCTAAGCCCACAAATGTTAAGGCTGGAACTGTCCCAGTCACAGGAGCACCTTTTGTCCACTCTGATGTCCCAGAGGTGCTGAATTTACAAAGCTGGTGGTGGTGGCATAAATCCACAGATTGCACTGTTGCGGGAAGAGGGCTCAGATTTCAGCCTTTTTCCTATATCACATGGACCCTGGGATCAGCTCTGATTTCGGCACTGCCTACATGTGTGGGCAACATGCTGACATTTGTGCACTCCCAGAGCTTGTAGAGACAGCACTGTGCCAGCTGAGAAAGCATTGAGAAAGAGGCCACTATGGCAGGTCCCGCCCTTCCCTTCATGCACAATGGTGCTTCACTTCTATGGCGGGCCCAAGTTTCTTCCAGTACACCCCAAGCTGTGACCCGTACCATGCTCCAGCCACTTCAGGTTGCCTCTGCACAGCCAACCCCAGTCCTCTCCCTGGGTCTGTCCTCTGAAGCCTGAGTTTCAGCACCCATTCTCTGCTTGCACCAGTGGGCATGTGTCTCAGGCTGGGGAGCACAAGTCAGTGATACTGACCATCTGTAGTTCTCTCTCTGTTCTGCCTGCTACAAACCAGCTGCTGCACTCTCCTCCAAGCCTCTGACGCTCCCTTTCTGTCCCAGCTGATCTCCCCATAGGTGAAGGGGTTTCCCAGGGTTAGGGAACATTTCCTCTTGCACAGTTCCTTTTCAGGGGTGCAGGTCCCATCCTGATTCTTTTTCTTTTTTCTCTCTCTCTCTTTCAATCTACCCAGTTATGTGAAGATCTTTTTTGAGATTTTGGGTGTTTGAGATATTCTGCCAGCATTCAGTAGGTATTCTGTGAGAATTGTTCTACCTGCAGATGTATTTTTGATGTATTTGTGTGAGGAAGTGAACTCCATGTTCTTCTATTCTGCCATCTTGATTCCTCCAGCTGCAATTGTCTTTTAAATCATATAGAAAAGAAGTTGTTATAAATATTAAAATGACTTTTTTTTGGTGGTATGCGGGCCTCGCACTGTTTTGGCCTCTCCCGTTGTGGAGCACAGGCTCTGGACACGCAGGCTCAGTGGCCATGGCTCATGGGTCCAGCTGCTCCACGCCATGTGGGATCTTCCCAGACTGGGGCACGAAACTGTGTCCCCTGCATCGGCAGACAGACTTTCAACCACTGTGCCACCAGGGAAGCCCAAAATGACTTTTTAAAAAATATTTATTGATTTCTTTTTTCCCTCCCCAACCCCCTTTCCCCTTGGCAACCACAAGTCTGTTCTCTATGTCTGTAAGTTTGTGGGGGTTTTTGTAAATATATTTATTTGTGTTGTATTTTAGATTCTACATATAAGTGATATCATATGGTATTTGTCTTTCTCTTTCTGACTTATGCCACAGTATGATAATCTCTGTGTCCATCCATGTTACTGCAAATGGTATTATTTCATTCTTTTTAATGGCTGAATAATATTCCATTGTATATATATATATACCACATCTTCTTTATTCATTCATCTGTTGATGGACATTTATGTTGTTTCCATAAAACATATATTTACCTATATAGTTACCTTTACTGATTTTCTTCATGTGTACTTAGGTTACTGTCTAGTGTCTGTCTATTTCAGCTCGAGGGACTCTCTTTAGCATTTCTTGTAGGCAGATCTACTAGAACAAATTATTTTTCTGTTCACTTGGAAAGTCTTTATTTATTTATTTTTGTTGTTTTCTATTTTTTGGCCACACCACATGGCATGCGGGATCTTAGTTCCCCAACCAGGGATCGAACCCTCTGCCCCCTGAAGTGGAAGTGCAGAGTCTTAACCACTGGACCACCAGGGAAGTCTCCTACTTGGAAAATCTTAATTTCCTCTTTGTTTTTGAATGATAGTTATATCAGATATAGAACTCTTCTTGTTTGATAGCTTTTTCTTTCAGCACTTTGAGCATGTCATCCTACTGTCTTTTGGCCTCTATGGTTTCTGATGAGAAAGCAACTGTTAATCTTATTGAAGATCACTTGTATGTGACAAATCACCTCTCTTCTGCTGCCTTCAATATTCTCCTTTTGTCTTTAGCTTTTTACATTTTGATTATAAAGTTTCTTGCTGTGGATCTCTTTTAGTTTATCTTACTTGGAGTTTATTGTGTTTCTTGGAAATGTAGGTCCATACTTTTCATTAAATTTGGAAAGATTTTGCCATTATTTCTTTAAATATTCTTTCTGCTCCTGTTTCTCTCTCCACTATTTCTGTAATTTCCATTATACATAAGTTGGTATGCTTGATGTTGGCTCACAGATCTCAGGCTCTGTTCAATTCTTTTTATTCTGTTTTTCTTTCTGCACCTCAGATTGGGTAATTAGGTAATTGGGTAATTTTATACTTTCTGATTCTTTCTTCTGCCTGCTCAACCTTCTTTTGAACCATTATAGTGAACTTTGAATTTCCATTATTGTAATGTTCAACTCCAGAATGTCTATTTGGTTCATTTGTATAATTTCTCTCTTTTTTGATATTCTCTGTTTCATGAGACATAATTCTAACTGTTTCATTTAGTTGTTGTTATTGTTTTGCACATGGCTTTCTTTAAACTATCTGAGCATATATAAAATTGTTGATTTAAATTCTTAGTCTAGTAAATGGAACATCAGCTTTCTCAGGGATAGTTTCTATCAATTTAATTTTTTTCCATTATATGAGAAATAGTTTCTTGTCTCTTTTCATTCCTCATAATTTTTTTATTGAAAATTGGAGTTTTGAATATTATAAAGTGGCAAGTCTGAAAATAACATTCTTTCCCTTCCCCAGGGTTTGTTGTTGCTGCTGGTAGTGGTTGTTGTTTAATTACTTTTCTGAACTAATTTTGTAAAGTCTGTATTCTTTGTCATGTGTAGGAACTGAAACCAGCTTGTGATTCGAGAGATTTCCTTAGATGTATGGAAAAATTAAAAAATAAGTTCCCACTCATTTAATATGGGTTCTGTTTTTGTTGGGTAATGCCTTTAACATTAAGCCAGGGAGTTTATGCCTCTGCCTTAGCCTTCCTTCCAGAACCTGAAAGTCAACCAGAGGTGAGACCATAGGTCTTTCTCAAATATTTTCTAAGCATATGCTCAGCCCTTGGAATATGCATGGCCTTCTAAATTCCCAGGAGTATGTGTGAGCTTTTCCCACATACTTTTCCTTATTCCCCAAAGTGTCTCTTTCTCCAGCATTTCTTTCTATGCTTTTTGATTTGTCTATTGTTTTCCCCAACTCTTATCCCTTGTCCCTGGCAGCAGAAGCAAATGCATCTGTCTTCAAAGATTTTTAATAAATTCCCTTGGGTAACTGTCTCATCCCTGGAAGTCTGAATTAGATGAAATAAAGACAGACTCTTTGAGCTGGTCCTTCAGGAAACCACCAGACAGGTCTTAAGAAACAACCACATCCTGCTCCCTCTGGTGCTAAGAATCTATACTGAGAACACAAGCTATTGATTTTAAGACTGCCACCAACCTGGGGAACAGTGAATGGGGATAGATTAAGTTACAATGACACAAAATTCCCTTACTGTTATTCAGGTGTTTTTTTTCTTAAGTGTTTTCCTAGTTATTATAAACTTTTGATTTTTTTTTCAGTGTTATAATAAAGTTCATTTTGACAGATTTTGCCAGCTTATTCACTGATTTTCTGGAGAGGCAGGCTTTTTGGAGTCCCCTACTCCATCGTGTTTTTCTGATGTCATCTTGATACTTGATTATTAATTTCTTAAACCTTATGTTGAATCTAATTCCATGGCTGCATGGACTATAACCTGCTACTTGTCTTCTTTCAATTTGTGGAGGAGAGGTAGTGTGGCTATAAAAAGGGAACATATCTGATAAAGGACTTTTACCTCAAGTATACAAAGAATGCTTAAAACTCAGTTACAGGAAAATAAACAACCCCAAAACAACTCAATTAAAAATGGGAAAAATTTCATCTCACACACCTCCTAAATGATTTTTAAAATTTGTATACACATAAGCATACATGCAAATAATAACCTGTAAAAATATTGAACACAACTTGTTGTTAGGGTATTGCAAATTAAAAGAATAATGAGATACTACACCCTTTAGAATGGCTAGTATCCAAAAAGCTGACAATATCAAAAGCTGTCATAGCAACAGGAACTTCATTCATTTCTGTGAGAAAGTAAAATTGTACGGACATTCTGGAAGACAGTTTGGCAGTTTCTTACAAAAATAAACATAGCTTTACCATGAAATCCAGCAGAAATGCTAATAGATATTTACCCAAATGAGTTAAAAAGTTATGTCCATGCAAAAACTCACACACGATTGTTTACAGTGGCTTTATTCATAATTTCTCCAAACTGGAAACCACCAAGATATTTTTAAATAGGAAAATGGATAAACAAACTATGATACGAATGTTTTTCAGTGATACAAATAAATGAACTAGCAAGCCACAAAAAGACATAAATGAACCTCAAATGCATATTTCTAGGTGAAAGGAGCTAGTTTGTTAAGAGTACATACTGTATGGTTCCAATTATATGACATCCCAGAAAGAAAAAAAAAAGGATATAGAACAATAAAAAATGTTTCCAGGGATTTAGAAGGAGAAAAAAAGGTTGAGCTAGGTGAAACTCCCAATGGCCAAAGCTGGACAATATGAGCAACAGAATAAAGAAAGTAATACTGGATTATAACCCAAAGCATAAAATAAATATCCATGAGTCCATACTGACATAACAAAATGATTGAATAAATAAACGAGGAAGAAGAGACAGACTAATTCCAAATAATTTATATAGTAAATTCCTTCTAAAGAGTATAGTACAAAAAGTGGTGAAAACAATAACTATACAGTGTTTGATCATGGCAAACAATACTGCAACCAGGTGATCAAGGTCAACATCAACAGTGATAGATCATTTTGATAGTCTATACCTTTGATATAATGTAATAAAGAGGTACTCTGTGCCTGTGGTCTTCCTCCCCCAAATCTGTAACTCCACTTTATTCATGAGAAAAACATCAGAAAATAGAGGGGCATCCTACAAAATATCCTATCAGTACCCTTCAAAACTGTCAAGATCATAAAAAAGGAAATTCTCTGAAGCTGTACATTCAAGAGATGCCTAAGAGACGTCATGGTTAAATGTAATATGGTATCCTGGATGCAGTCTTGCAACAGAAAAGGGACATTAGGTAAAAATCGGGGAAATCTAAATAAAGTATGGACTTTACTTAATATATTAGTTCATTAATTGTAAGATATGTACCATAATACTGAAAGCTGTTAATAATAGAGGAAGCGGGGCTTAGAGTGTTTGGAAACTCTCTGCACTACATTTAATTTTTTTCTGTAAATCTAAAATCGTTCTCAAAATTAAAGTCTATTAGGTCTTCCCTGGTGACACAGTGGTTGAGAGTCTGCCTGCCGATGCAGGGGACACGAGTTCGTGCCCCGGTCTGGGAGGATCCCACATGCCGTGGAGCGGCTGGGCCTGTGGGCCATGGTCACTGAGCCCGCGCATCCGGAGCCTGTGCTCTGCAACGGGAGAGGCCACAACAGTGAGAGGTCCATGTACTGCAAAAAAAAAAAAAAAAAAAAAAAAAAAATTAAAGTCTATTAAAAAAAAGAAGTGGACAGTTGAAAAATTGGGGGGGGGGGAAACAGATTTGCATTCAAGTCTTGACTCTGCCACTTATTGGATATTTGAGTTTCTATGGGATTCATTTTATTAATCTGTGAAATAGAAGTAGCTATAGAATCTGTTATTATAAGTCTTTAATGAGACAATGCATGAAATATAAACAATATAGTGCCTAGCATATGCCATGTATTTTTGCTGCACCATTGGGGAGCAAATTCAAATAACATCACTTTTTACCCTAAACACTTAAGTGTATATTTTTTGAGTAAGAACTTTCTCTTACCTAATTCCTATACAGTTATCAAATTCAGAAAATTTAGCATTGAATTGTATCAATTATGTCTTTTAAATAACTTTTTTCTATTCCAGAATCTAGTCCAGGGTCATTTATTATATTTAGTTATCATGTTTCTTTAGTTTACTTTAATGTGGAGCAGTTCCTCAGCCTTTCTTTGATTTTTATTAATTTATGCTTTTGAAGAGTTGAAACCAGTTGTTTTGTAAAATGTCCCTTAATGTGGGTTTGTCTAATTAATTTCTTAAACTTAAAAAAAAATTAGATTAAATTTTTATACAAAAGATGCCTTCATTATACATATATGTATATGTATATATCCATATCCAAATATATTATATATTTATTTATTTTTGAATTATAGTTGATTTACAATATTGTGTTAATTTCTGCTGTACAGCAAAGTGATTCAGTTATATATATATATATATAAAACAGAATATATATATTTGAGATATATATATTATTTTTCATATTCTTTTCCATTATGTCACAGGATATTAAATATAGTTTCCTGTGCTATACGGTAGGACCTTGTTGTTTATCCATTCTGTTTGCATCTGCTGATCCCAAACTCCCAATCCATCCCTCCTCCACCCCCAGCCCCCTTGGCAACCACAAGTTGGTTCTCTGTGTCTCTGAGTCTGTTTCTGTTTTGTAGATAAGTTCATTTGTGTCATATTTTAGATTACACATATAAGTGGTATCATATGGTATTTGTATTTCTCCTTCTGACTTACTTCACTTAGTATGATAATCTCTATGTCCATCCATGTTGCTGCAAATGGCATTCTTTGTTTCTTCCTTTCTTATGGCTGAGTAGTATTCCATTGTAATATGTACCACATCTTCTTTATCCATTCATCTGTCAATGGACATTTAGGTTGATTCCATGTGTTATGATACACCTACATAACATTGAGTCAAATAGTTTTGTAGGAAACCATTAAAAAAAAAGCAGCCCCAGACTATTTTTATTCCCATTCCCTGGAGACAACCCCATATTTACCCTTTTCATGAAATCTTTGAGCATTTAACCCTGTATCTCTAAATAACATGCTTATGTTGATTTCTCAGCTTTAGTATTATCTATTTAATTTTCACTATCAAAGTTGAGGACTTAGCTCTCTTTTAACTATCCCTTTGCTATCATCATATACTTACATCTTTCAATATGGTGATATAATTTTGTTACATCAATATGAAGTGTTTACATTGCTATGACTATTAAGTACTATTCACAGCTAATCTATATGGCATCTTATTTTTCTTTTTGTACAACTAACTTTTTGTAATTTCTGGATTTATTATTTTCCTCTCCCCACCCCATCCCCATTTTCTTAGCTTTCTATGTAGTTATCATCAAATATCCCCAATGTTGTCCTTACTTGTGTAATTTCTACTTTATATGCTTAAACACAATATTCTACCCATTCCTTTTTTTTTTTTTTTTAAGAAATAGCTTCCTGTGCCTTTGACCTGCTCTAATCTGCATTGGTTGCCCTCTATTGCTAATGCTCTCTCATAATAGATCTGATATCTTGAGGATTTCTCCTCTTCCTTTTTGTGTTGTATTTTCTGTTTACATAATGGGTTTTTAAATTTTTATGTCTTTATTTTATCAGAGCATGTCCTGAGAATTGGTTCATCAAAGGTAAGTGTTTTGAAATCTTGCATGTATTAAAATAACTTTATTCTATTCTTGAATAATGATTTAGCTGAGTGCAGGGTTCAAGGTTGAAAGTAATTTATGCTCAGTATTTTGAAGGTATTTCCCCATTATCTCCCTCTTTCAGTGTGGCTTTTGAAAAGTTCTTTACTATTCTGAATCTTGATCTTTGTATGACCCCTATATTTTACTATTTTCTGGGAAATTTTTTATTTTATGTTATCTCTAGATTTATTGAGGTATGATTGACAAATAAAATTGTATATACTTAAGGTGTACAGTATGATGATTTGATATACATACACATTGTGAAATGATTATCATAATCAAGTTAATTAACACATCTATCATCTCACAAAGTTAACATTTTTTTTCTTTTTTTGTTTGCTGAGAACATTTAAGAATTACTCTGCTAGCAAATTTCCAGTATACAATACAACATTATTAAACTATAGATATCATGTTGTATACAGATCCTCATAACCTATTTATCTTATAACTGAAAGTTTGTACTCTTAGACAAGAAACTCCTCTTTTTCCCATGTCTCAAGTATATGTGCAACTTTGCATCCCGGGAATAAATCTTCCTCGATCATGGCATATAAGCTTTTCATTGTGCTTTGAGTTTGCTAGTATCTTGATGAGGATTTTTTTCATCTCTGCCCATCAAGAATATTGACATAATTTTCTCTTTTAGTAGTGTCCTATTTGGCTTTAGTATCTGGGTAATGTTGGTCTTGTAAAGTGAGGTTGGAAGTGTTCCCTCCTTTTCAATATTTGGGAAAAGTTTGAGAAGGTTTGGAATTAAATCTTTAAATATTTCATAGAATTCACATAAGAAGCCATTTAGTTCTGGGCTATTCTTTGTTGGGAGATTTTTAATTATTAATTTAATATCCTTACTTGTTATGAGTCAGTCTAGATTTTCTGTTTCTTCATGATTCCGTCCTGATAGATTGTAGGTTTCTAGGAATTTATTTATTTCTTCTAGGTTCTACAATTTGTTAGCATACAGTTGTTCATAGTAGTCTCATATGATCCTTTGTATTTCTATATATATCTAGTTGATATATCTCCTCTTTCATTTATAATTTATTTATTTGAGTCCTCTATTTTTCCTTGGTAAGTCTAGGTAAAGATTTTTCAATTTTAATCTTTCAAATAATCAAACTTACTTTCATTAATCTTTTCTATTGTTTTCCTATTCTCTATTTTATTTATCTTTATTTTTCCTTTCTTTCTCCTAACTTTGGGCTTAGTTTATTCTTCTAGTTCCTTGAACATAAAGTTAGATTTTTTATTTGAGGTCTTTCTTTTTTATTAATGTAGGCATTTATCACTATAAACTTTCCTGTTAGGACTGCTTTGCTGCATCTCATTACTCTTGGTACATTGTGTTTCTATTTTCATTTGTCTCTAGATACTTTTTTATTTCTTTTTGATTTCATCTTTGATACATTCGTTGTTCAGCATTGTGTTTAATTTTGACATATCTGTGAATTTCCCAGTTTTCTCCTGTTATGGATTTCTAGTTGCATAACATTGCAGTGAGAAAAATACTTGATATGATTTCAGTCTTCCTGTATTTATTAAGATTTGTTTTGTGATGTAACATGTGATCAATCCTGGGGAATATTCCTTGTGCACTTGAGCAGAATGTGTATTCTTCTGCTGTTGGATGGAGTGTTCTATGTATGTCTGTTAGATCCAGTTGGTTTAAAGTGTAATTCAAGTCCAATATTTCTTTTTTGACTTTCTGTATGGTTGATATTTTCATTGTGACAATGGGATATAAAAGTTCCTTACTATTATTATACTGTTATTTATTTCTCCTTTCAGTTGTGTTAATATTGTTTTGCATATTTAGGTGCTCTGATGTTAGGTCCACAAATATTTACAGTTGTATCTTCTTGATGAATTGACTTTCTTTTCATTATATAGCTTTTCACCATTGAGAATGAGGTTATCAAAGAGGTGTGAACACTTTGCCCCTTGTGACAGCTTTTAACTTAAAGTCTCATTGTCTCATGTAAGTATAGCCACCTCTGCTCTCCTTTGGTTACCATTTGCTTGGAATATTTTTTCCATTCCTTCACTTTCAGCCTAAATGTGCCCTTAAAACTAAAATGAACCTCTTATAGGCAGTATATAGTTGGATCTTGTTTTTGTTTTTTAAATCAATTCAGCTGCTCTATGTCCTTTGATTGGAGAATTTACTCAATTTATATTTAAAGTAACTATTGATAGGTTAGGATTGCTATTGCCATTTTGTTAATCATTTTCTGAATATTTTGTGTTTTCTGTGTTCCTTTTCCCTCTTTTGTTGTCCTGTTTTGTGGTTTTTAAATATTTATTTATTTACCTCACCCTGTGGCTTGTGAGATTTTAGTTCCCCGACCAGTGATTGAACCCATGCCCACAGCAGTGTAAGCATGGAGTCCTAACCACTGGACTGCTAGGGAATTCCCTGTTTTGTGATTTGATGGCTTTTTGTGATTGTATGATTTGTTTTCTTTATCTTTTATGTATGTTCTGCAGCTTTTTGTTTGTAATTATTCTGAGGCTTACATAAAACATCTTATAGCTGTAATATCCTATTTTATGCTGATTACAATTTAACTTTTTTAACATCTTTATTGGAGTATAATTGCTTACAATGTTGTGTTACTTTCTGCTGTATAAAAAAGTGAATCAGCTGTACGTATACATATATCCCCATTTCCCCTCCCTCTTTGCGTCTCCCTCCCACACTCCCTATCCCGCCCCTCTAGGTGGTCACAAAGCACTGAGCTGATCTCCCTGTGCTACGCAGCTGCCTCACTTCTCTAACTTCCCGCATCTCACATTTTAGTTATAGATGTTACATTTTACATCTTTTTCATTGTGTTTCCATGAACAAATATGTAATTATAGTTATTTTTAATATTATGTTTGTCTTTTAAATTTGATGAACCTAGTAGCAGGGCAGGAATAAAGATGCAGACATAGAGAATGGACTTGAGGGCATAGGGAGAGGGGAGGGAAAGCTGGGATGAAGGGAGAGTAGTATTGACATATATACACTACCAAATATAAAATAGATAGCAAGTGGGAAGCAGCAGCATAGCACAGGGAGATCATCTCGATGTTTTGCAACCACTTAGAGAGGTGGAATAGGGAGGGTAGGAGGGAGGCTCAAGAGGGAAGGGATATGGGGATATATGTATACATATAGCTGATTCACTTTGTTGCACAACAGAAACTAACACAACATTGTAAAGCAATTACACTCCAATAAAATGTAAAAAAATAAATTTTATACTAGAGTTAAATTTGATTTATTCATCACTGTTACAATATTAAATAATTATTAATTTTACTATAAATTAACTTTACCAGTGAGTTTATGCATTCATTTATTTTAAATTGTTAATTATCATATTTTTTAAATTACAGCTTGAAGAATTTCCTTTAACATTCCTTGTAATGCAGGTCAAGTACTTTGATGAACTTTCTTAAATTTAGTACATTAATCTTTATCTCTCCTTCATTTCTTTTTAAAATTTTTTTTAAAATAAACTTATTTATGTATTTATTTATTTTTGGCTGCATTGGGTCTTCATTGCTGCACGTGGGCTTTCTCTAGTTGTAGTGAGCGGGGGCTACTCTTTGTTGCAGTGTTCAGGCTTCTCATTGAAGTGGCTTCTCTTGTTGTGGAGCATAGGCTCTAGGTACACGGGCTTCAGTAGTTGTGGCTCACGGGGCTCTAGAGCACAGGCTCAGTAGTTGTGGCACACAGGCTTAGTTTCTCCACAGCATGTGGGATCTTCCCGGACCAGGGATCAAAACTATGTCCCCTGCATTGACAGGGAGATCCTTAACCACTGCTCCACCAGCGAAGTCCCTCTCCTTCATTTCTGAAGGACATCTTTTCTTGGTATAGCATTCTTGGTTGTCCATCTTCTTTCAGTATTTTGAATATATTATTCCACTCCCTCCTGGCTTGCAAGGGCTCTGCTGAGAAATCTGCTGATAGCCTCATGGGGTTTCCCTTGTATCAGATGGGTTTTTTTCCATCTTACCATTTTAAAATTTCTTTGTCTTTATTTTTAAAAGTTTCACTGTAATGTGTGCTGGTGAAGTCCTCTTTGGATTGAATCTGTTTTGGGACTTTTGAGTTTCTTGTACCTAGATGTCCATACCTCTCCCCAAATTTTGAAAGTTTTCAGCTGTTGTTTTTAAAATTGAGGTATAATAGACATACATTATATTAGTTTCAGCTGTACAACATGATTCAATTTTTGTATATATTGCAAAATGATCATCACAATAAGTCTAGTTAATATCCATAACCACACATAATTACAAGATTTTTTCCTTGTGACAAGAACTTTTTAGATTGATGACCTTGAGGTGGAGTCAAGATGGCAGCATGGAAGGATATAGAGTTCTCATCTCCCCATGACTAGGGTACCTTCCAGATGCTGGTGGGAGACTTCAATGCCCAGAGAGATGGGAGGAAGCCTGGAGTGAATGGGTAGGACATGGGGGACTTGCGGGGGGAGGAGAAGTGGAGGCCAGACAGGACTGGCACCCTGAGGGGTGGCTGGGAGAGGAGAGGGGTTCCCACCCTTGGAGGGATGCTTGAGGTCTCAGAGGATCAGGGGAAATGATGCCTAATGTTTCCCATGCCATTTGGCCCCACTACTGGGCTCCCTGGCCTGGTCCTCCACCCTGGAAGGCCCCCTCTGGCTGCATGGGTCCTAGGGGCATAACAGGGAGGAAGGAGGAGGGAACAGGAGAGACAGATGGGGGGGACCCTCTGTGACCAGAGGACCAGGAGAGTTTCAGCAGACATTTCTCCCACCCACTTGGGCCTGGGGAAGCCTGCTGACATCCTGGGCTGAGTCCTCCACCATCTGGGGACACTTCTGGCTACATTGGTGCTGGGGGTGGGGGGAAGAAGAGGAGAGGAGGACAGAGAGGGGCCCACCAGTATTGGAGGATCTGGGGGAGTGCACCTAGCATTTCCCCTACCCACTTGGGCCCCAGGGAGGCTACTGGGCTCCTGGGCCTTGTCCTCTGCCCTCCAACGCCCCCTCTGGCTTTGAAGGTCCTAGGGGCATAGGAGCAGGGAGGAGGGGGGAAGAGGAGGAGGGGACAATGGGGAGGGACCCTCCCAGGATCAGAGGATTCGGGGGAAAATGCCTAGCATTTCCCTTACCCACTCAGGCCCAGAGAGCCTGCTGGGGTCCCGGACCTGGTCCTCCACCCTCCAAGGCCAGAGGCATTCATGGGCCGCTCCTGCTGCGTTGAGACTTAGCCCCACCCCACACATCCCCCAGGGACTTTTCCAGTCCTGTGGGTCCTCAGCATAGGCCCCACACCGGCCTAAACACCACCCCTTCCTAAGCCCACCCCCCCACAGCCAAGGCCTTTTGGACTTATATTTTCTTTTCTCCTTTTTTTGTTTTTGCTATTTTGGTTCTGTTTTACCTTCTGATTGTTGTTTCATCTATATTTTTAATTTTTTTTTCTGACATATCTGTTAGTTTTCTAATCTTATTTTAGTTTTTACTGTTTGTTATTATTGTTTTTACTGTTTTAGTTGTTTACTGTTTGTTAACTGTTTTACTGTTTGTTACTGTTCTGCTCCTTTTTTCTTTTTTCTATTTTTTACCACCATGCAAGGCTTGCAGGATCTCAGTTCATGAGCAGGGTGTCGGGCCTGAATGCCTGTGGTGGGAGCTCTGAGTCCGAACCACTGGACTAACAGAGAACCTCAGACACCAAGGAATATTCATCAGAGTGACGTCTCCCAGAAGTCCTCATCTCAGCACCAAGACCTGGCTCTACACAACAGCCTACAAATTCCAGTGCTGGAAGCCTCAGGCCAAACAGCCAGTAAGACAGGAACACAAACCCACCCATTTTAAAAAATTTTAAAAAGAAGAGAGAAGACAAAAAAATATGTCACAGATGAAGGAGCAAGGTAAAAACCTACAATACCAAATAAAAGAAGAGGAAATAGACAAGCTTCCTAAAAAAACTATTCAGAGTAAAGAGAGTAAAGATGATCCAGAATCTCAGAAGTAAAACAGAGGCACAGATTCAGAAAATACAAGAAATGTTTAACAAAGATCTAGAAGAGCTAAAGAACAAACAGAGATCAACAATATAATAAGTGAAGTGAAAAATACACTAGAAGGGATCAACAGAAAACTGAGGCAGAAGACAAATAAGTGAGCTGGAAGACAGGTTGGTGGAAATAACTGCTGAGGAACAGAATAAAGGAAAAAGACTAAAAACAATTGACAATCTCAGAGACCTCTGGGACAACACTAAATGCACCAACATTCAAATTATAGGGATCCCAGAAGAAGAAGAGAAGAAGAAAGGGTCTGAGAAAATATTCAAAGAGATTATAGTGGAAAAAATCCCTAACACGGGAAAGGAAATAGCCACCCAAGTCCAGGAAGTGCAGAGAGTCTCTTACAGGATAAATCCTAGGAGAAACACACCAAGACACATATTAATCAAACTAACCAAAGTTAAATTCAAAGAAAAAAAATCAAAAGCAGCAAGGGAAAAGCAAAAAATAACATACAAAGGAATCCCCTTAAGGTTAACAGCTGATTTTTCAGCAGAAACTCTGTAGGCCAGAAGGGAGTGGCAGGATATACTTAATGTGATGAAAGAGAAAAAACTACAACCAAGATTACTCTACCCAGCAAGGATCTCATTCAGATTTGATGGAGAAATTAAAAGCTTTTCAGACAAGTAAAAGCTAAGAGAATTCAACACCACCAAACCAGTTTTACAACAAATGCTAAAGGAACTTCTCTAGGTGGGAAACAAAACGGAAGAAATCGACCCACAAAAACAAATCTAAAACAATTAAGAAAATGGTAATGTGAACATACATATCAATAATAACCTTGGATTTAAATGGATTAAATGCTCCAACCAAAAGATATAGACTGGCTGAATGGATACAAAAGCAAGACCCATATATACGCTATCTACAAGAGACAACTTCAGACCTAGAGACACATACAGACTGAAAGTAAAGGGATGGAAAAAGATATTCCATACAGATGGAAATCAAAAGAAAGCTGGAGTAGCAATACTTGTATCAGATAAAAATAGACTTTAAAATAAAGACTGTTACAAGAGATAAGGGAGGGCACTATATAATGATCAATCCAAGAAGATATAACAATTGTAAATATTTTTGCACCCAACATAGGAGCACCTCAATGTATAAGGCAAATGCTTACAGCCATAAAAAGGGAAATTAACAGTAACACAATAATAGTAGGGGACTTTAACACCACACTTACACTAATGGACAGATCATCCAAACAGAAAATTAATAAGGAAACACAAGTTTAAATGACACAATAGACCAGATAGATTTAATCACTACTTATAGGACATGCCACTCGAAAGTGGCAGAATACACTTTCTTCTCAAATGCACATGGAACATTCTCTAGGATAGGTCATACCTTGGGTCACAAATCAATCCTTGGATTTAAGAAAATTGAAATCATATCAAGCATCTTTTCTGACCAAAACACTATGAGGTTAGAAATCAATTACAGGAAAAAATAGAAATGTAAAAAACACAAGTAAATGGAGGCTAAACAGTGTGCTATTAAATAACCAAAAATCACTGAAGAAATCAAAGAGAAAAAAAATACATAGAAACAAATGGCAACAAAAACATTACGGCTCAAAACCTATGGGACACAGCAAAAGCGGTTCTAAGATGGAAGATTATAGCAATTCAATCTCACCTCAGGAAACAAGAAAAATCTCAAAGAAACAGTCTAACCTTACACCTAAAGCAACTAGAGAAAGAAGAACAAAGAAAACCCAAAGTCAGTAGAAGGAAAGAAATCATAAAGATCAGAGCAGTAATAAATAATGTAGAAATGAAGAAAACAATAGCAAAGATGAGTAAAACTAAAAGTTGGTTCTATGAGAAGATAAACAAAATTGATAAAACTTTAGCCAGGCTCATAGAGAAAAAAAGGCAGAGGATGCAAATCAATAAAATTAGAAATGAAACAGCAGAAATCACAACTGACACTGCAGCAATACAAAGGATTATAAGAGACTGCTACAAACAACTAAATGCCAATAAGATGGACAACCTGGAAGAAATGGACAAATTCTTAGAAAGGTACAATTTTCCAAGACTGAACCAGGAATAATTAGAAAATATAAACAGACCTATCACAAGCAATGAAATTGAAACTGTAATTAAAAATCTTGCAAAAAAGGGCTTCCCTGGTGGCGCAGTGGTTGAGAGTCTGCCTGCCAATGCAAGGGACATGGGTTTGTGCCCCGGTCCTGGAAGATCCCACGTGCCACGGAGCAGCTGGGCCCGTGAGACATGTCCTCGGAGCCTGTGCTCTGCAACGGGAGAGGCCACAACAGTGAGAGGCCCGCGTATCACAAAAAAAAAAAGGAAAAAAATAATTTTGCAACAAACAAATCGAATAACAGGTGGCTTCACATGTGAATTCTTTCAAGCATTTAGAGAAGAGCTAACATTTATCCTTCTAAAACTCTTCCAAAAAATTCCATAAGGAGGAACACTCCCAAATTCGTTCTCTGAGGCCACCATCAGCATCACCCTGATACCAAAACCAGACAAAAGTATCACAAAAAAGAAAGTTACAGATGAATACCACTGATGAACATAGATGCAAAAATCCTCAACAAAATACTAGAAAACAGAATCCAACAACATGAAAAGGATCATACCATGGTCAAGTGGGATTTAACCCAGGAATGCAAGTATTCTTCAATATACACAAATCAATCAATGTGATACATCATATTAACAAATTAAGGAATAAAAACCATGTGGTCATCTCAATAGATGAAAAAACTTTAGGCTAAATTCAGCACCCACTTATGATATAAACTCTCCAGAAAGTGGGCATAGAGGGAAGCTACCTCAATGTAATAAAGGCCATATATGACAAAACCCACAGCAAACATCATTCTCAGTAGTAAAAATCTGAAAGCATTTCCAGTAAGATCAGGAACAAGACAAAGATACACTCTCACCGGTCTTATTCAACATAGTTTTGGAAGTACTAGCCATGGAACTCAAAGAAGAAAAATAAAACAAAAGAGTACAAATTTGAAAAGAAGTAAAACTGTCACTGTTTGCAGATGACATGATACTATACATAGAAAATCCTAAAGATGCCACAAGAAAACTACTAGAACTAATCAAGAATTTGGTAGGGTTGCAGGATACAAAACTAATACATAGAAATATCTTGCATTCCTATACACTAACAATGAAAAATCAGAAAAAGAAATTAAGGAAACAATCCCATTTAACATCGCAACAAAAAGAATAAAATACCTAGGAATAAACCTACCTAAGGAGGCCAAAGACCTGTACTCAGAAAACTAGAAAACACTGACAAAAGAAATCAAAGATGAAATAAACAGATGGAGAAATAGAACATGTTCTTTGATTGCAAGAATCAATATTGTGAAAATGACTGTACTACCCAAAGCAACCTACAGATTCAATGCAACCCCTATCAAATTGCCAATGGCATTCTTCACAGCATTAGAACAAAAAAAATTTTTTTTAATTTGTATGGAAACACAAAAGAACCCGAATAACAAAAGCCATCTTAAGAAAGAAAAACGGAGCTGGAGGAATCAGGCTCCCCAACTTCAAACAATACTACAAAGCTACAGCAATCAAGACAGTATTTTACTGGCACAAAAACAGAAATATAGATGAATGGTACAGGATAGAAAGCCCAGAGAGATACCTACATACATATGGTGACCTTATTTTTGACAAAGGAGGCAAAAACATACAATGGAGGAAAGACAGCCTCTTCAATAAGTGGTGCTGGGAAAACTGGACAGATACATGTAAAAGAATGAAGTTACAACACTACCTAACACCATGCACAAAAATAAACTCAAAATGGATTAAAGACCTAAATGTAAGACCTGACATTATAAAACTCTTAAAGGAAAACATAGGAAAAACATTCTTTGACATAAACCACAGAAAGATTTTTTTTGACCCACCTCCCAGAGTAATGAAAATAAAAACAAAAATAAACAAATGGGACCTAATGAAACTTAAAAGCTTTTGCACAGCAAAAGAAACCATAAACAAGATGAAAACAACCCTCAGAATGGGAGAAAATATTTGCTAATGAAGCAATGGACAAAGGAGTAATCTCCAAAATATACAAACAGCTCATGGAGCTCGATATCAAAAAAACAAATAATCCAATTTAAAAATGGGAAGAAGACCTAAATAGACATTTCACCAAAGAAGACAAATTGATGGCCATCAGGCACATGAAAGGATGCTCAATGTCACTAATTATTAGAGAAATGCAAATCAAAACTACAATGAGATATCACCTTACATTGGTCAGAATGGCCATCATCAAAAAATCTAGCAACAATAAATGCTCTAGAGGGTGTGGAAAAAAGGGAAGGAACCCTCTTGCACTGTTGGTGGGAATGTAAATTGATGCAGCCACTATGGAGAACAGTATGGAGGTTCCTTAAAAAACTAAAAATAAGACTAACATATGACCCAGCAATCCCACTACTGGGCATATACCCTGTGAAAACCATAATTCAAATGAACACACATACCCCAATGTTCATTGCAGCATTATGTACAAGAGCTAGGACATGGCAACAACCTAAATGTCCAATGACAGTTGAATGGATAAAGATGTGATACATATATACAATAGAATGTTACTCAGCCACAAAAAGGAACGAAACTGGGTCATTTGTAGAGATGTGGATGGACTTAGAGTCCGTCATACAGAGTGAAGTAAGCCAGAAAGAGAAAAACAAATATCGTATGTTAAAATATTATATGTGGAATCTAGAAAAATGGCATAGATGAACGTATTTGCAGGGCAGGAATAGAGACATAGATGTAGAGAATGAACGTGTGGGCACTGCGGTGGGTAGGGAAGGGTGGGACGAATTGGGAGGTGAGGATTACCTTATATACCCTACCATGTGTAAAATAGCTAGCTAGCAGAAAAAAGCCATAAAGCACAGGAAGTTCAGCTTGGTGCTCTGTGATGACCTAGATGGGTGGGATGGGGGTGGAGTAGGAGAGAGATCCAAAAGGGAGGGGATATATGTATACGTATTGCTGATTCACTTCATTGTACAGCAGAAACTAACACAACATTGTTTTTTTTTTTTTTAACACAACATTGTTAAGCAATTATACTCCAATAAAAAAACAAACAGAAAAAAGTAATAGGAGGAGAAAAAAAACGATTGATGATATTTGCAATGTTCAAATATGCAATACAGTATTATTAACTATAATTACCATTCTGTATATTATATGTCCATAAATTATTTATTTTATACCTGGAAATTTGAACTCCTTCACTCATTTTATTCCCTGCTCCCCTCCCCCCCCACTGTGACCAGCAGTCTGTTCTCTGTATGTATGATCTAGCTTTTTGTTTTATTTATTTATTTTTATTTTATATTGGAGTATAATTGATTTACAATGTTGTGTTACTTTCAGGTGTACAGCAAAGTGATTCAGTTAAACATACACCTATTTTTTTCAGATTCCTTTCCCATATGGGTTATTACAGAATATTGATTACAGTTCTGTGTGCTCTACACTAAATACTTTTTGATTATCTATTTTATATATATAGTATGTGTATGTTAATCCCAACCTCCTAATTTATCCCTCCCTCCTCCCACCTTTCCATTTGGTGACCATAAGTTTGTTTTCTAAGTCTGTATGTCTCTTTCTGTTTTGTAAATTAGTTCATTTGCATCATTTTTTAGATTTCACATATAAGTGAGATCATATAGTATTTGTCTTTTTCTGTCTGACTTATTTCACTTAGCATAATGCCCTCAAGGTTCATTCACATTGTTGTGAATGGCAATATTTTCTTATATATGTATATATAATTTTCATTGTCCATTCACGTACTGGTGGACTCTTATGATGTTTTCATGTCATGGCTATTGTAAATAATGCTGCAATAAACATGAGGGCGAATATATCTTTTCAAATTGGTGTTTTCATTTATTTGAGATAAATACCCAGAAGTGGAATCACTGGATACTTTTATTTTCACTTTTTTGAGGAGCATCCATCTGGTTTTCCATAGTGGTTGCCCAATTTACATTCCCACAAACAGTGTACAAGTGTTCATTTTTCTTCACATCCTCTCCAACATTTTTTATTAGTAGACTTTTTGATGATAGCAATTATTATTTTTTAAATTGAAGTATAGTTGACTTGTGTTAGCTTCAGGTATACTGCGAAGATATATATAGATATATATAGATATATATATATATATATAAAATAATCTATAATGGAAAAGAATCTGAAAAAGATATATGTATATATACCTATATACATATATCTTTTTCAGATTCTTTTCCATTATAGATTATTATAAAATATTGAATATTGTTTCCTGTGTTATACAGGAAATCCTGTGTTTATTTTACATACAGTAGTGTGTATCTGTTAATCCCAAACTCCTAATTTATTCCTCCCCCCTTTTCCCTTTGGTAACCATAAATTTGTTTTCCATGTCTCTGAATCTGTGTTTGTTTTGTGAATAAGTTCATTTTTATCTTTTTTTTTTTAGATTCCACATATAAGGGATATCATATGATATTTGCCTTTCTCTGTTGGACTTACTTCAATTACTGTGATAATATCTAGGTCCATCTATGTGGCTGCAAATGGCATTATTTCATTCTTCTTTATAGCTGAGTAATATTCCATTATATATATATATATGTATATGTATATATATCTTTCCACATTTTCTTATTCTTTCATCTGTTGGTGGATACTTAGGTTGCTTCCACATCTTGGCTATTGTAAATAGTGCTGCTATGGACATTGAGGTATGTGTATATTTTCAAAAACGACTTTTTGTCTTTTCCAGAAATATGCCCAGGAATGGCATTGCTGGATCATGTGGTAATTCTATTTTTAGTTTTTTAAGGAACTTCCATACTGTTCTACATAGTGGCTGTATCAATTTACATTCCCTCCACAGTGTAGGAGGGTTCCATTTTCTCCACACCCTCTTCAGCATTTACTACTTGTAGACATTTTGATGATGGCTGTTCTGACTCGTGTGAGGTGATACCTCATGGTAGATTTGATTTGCATTTCTCTAATAATTAGAGACGTTGAACATCTTTTCATGTGCCTCTTGGCCATCTGTATGTCTTCTTTGGAGAAATGTCTATTTAGGTCTTCTGCCCATTTTTTTATTGGGTTATTTATTTATTTTGATATTGAGCTGTATGACATGTTTTTCTATTTTGAAAATTAAGCCCTTGTCAGTCACATTATTTGCAAATATTTCCTCCCAGTCCCTATGTTGTGTTTTCATTTTGTTTATGCTTTCCTTTGCTGTGCAAAACTTGTAAGTTTGATTAGGTCACATTTGTTTATTTTTGCTTTTATTTCCTTTGCCTTGGGAGACTGACCTAAGAAACATTGGTAGGATTTATGTCAGAGAATGTTTTACCTATGTTGTCTTCTAGGAGGTTTATGGTGTCATGTTATATTTAAGTCTTTAAGCCATTTTGAATTTATTTTTGTGTATGGTATGAGGGAGTGTTCTAATTTCATTGATTTACATGCAGCTGTCCAGCTTTCCCACCAGTAGCTGAAGACTATCTTTTCTTCATTGTATATTCTTTCCTCCTTTGTTGAAAATTGACTGACCATAGGTGTGTGGGTTTATTTCTGGGCTCTGTATTCTGTTCCATTGATCCATATGTCTGTTTTCATGCCAATACCACACTGTTTTGATTACTGTATCTTGTAGTATTATCTGAAGTCTGGGAAGGTTATGCCTCTACCTTTGTCTGTTTTCTTCAGGATTGCTTTGGAAATTCTGGGTCTTTTGTGCTTCCATATAAATTTTAGGATTATTTGTTCTAGTTCTGTGAAAAATGTCATGGGTAATTTGATAGGGATCACATTAAATCTATAGATTGATTTGAGTGGTATGTCCATTTTAGCAATATTAATTCTTTCAATCCAAGGGCATTGGATATGTTTCCATTTCTTTGAGTCATCTTCAGTTTCCTTTATGAATGTTTTATACTTCTCAGCATATAAGTCTTTCACTTTCTTGGTCAGGTTTATTTTTAAGTATTTTATTTTATTTATTTATTTTTTTGCTATACATGGGCCTCTCACTGTTGTGGCCTCTCCCGTTGCGGAGCACAGACTCCGGATGTGCAGGCTCAGTAGCCATGGCTCATGGGCCCAGCCGCTCTGCGGCATGTGGGATCTTCCTGGACCGGGGCACGAACCCGTGTCCCCTGCTTCGGCAGGTGGACTCTCAACCACTGTGCCACCTGGGAAACCCCTTATTATCTTTTTTATATGCAACTTTAAAAGAGATTTTTTTTAAACTTTTCCTTTCTGATATTTTATTGTTAGTGTAAAGAAATGCAACAGATTTCTGTATGTTAATCTTGTATCCTGCCTTGCTGAATTCATTTATTAGTTCTCATAGTTTTTGTGTGGAGTCTTTAGGTTTTTCTATATAGAATATTATGTTATCTGCATATAATGACAATTTTACCTCTTCCCTTTCAATTTGGATACCATTATTTTTTGTCTGATTTCTGTGGCTAGGCCTTCCATTACTATGTTGAGTAGAACTAGTGAGAGTGGGCATCTTTGTCTTGTTCCAGATTTTAGCAGGAAGGCTTTCAGCTTTTCACTGTTGAGTATTATGTTGACTGTGGGTTTGTCATAAATAGCTTTTATTATGTTTGGATATGTTCCCTCTATACCAACTTTGGTGAGAGTTTTTATCATGAATGGATATTGAATTTTGTCCAGTGTTTTTTCTCTGTCTATTGAGATGATCATGTGATTTTTATTCTTCCTTTTTTTAATGTGATGCATCACATTGATTGATTTGTAAATGCTGAGCCATACTTGTGACCCTGGAATAAACAAACTTGAGTGTGTCTATGATCTTTCTATTTTTTAATTATTTTTTTAAGGTTATGATTGCATTTATTTTTTAAAGTTGCAAATAAAAACAAACTTCATGATTTGAAATGGAAATCAAGGGAAATATTTCCAGCCAATCTACATGTATGATCCTTTTTATATATTGTTGGATTTTTTTTGCTTGTAGTTTGTTGAGGAATTTGTTCTATATTCATCAAAGGTATTGGTTGGTAATTTTCTTATTCTTTTCTTTCTTTTCTTTTTTTTTTTTTAGATAGTGCCTTTGTCTGGTTTTGGTATCAGGGTAATTGTGGCCTTGTAGAATGAGTTTTAGAGTGCTCCATCCGCTTCAAATTTTTTTGATAATTTGAGAAGGAGAGATATTAGTTCTTCTTTGAATGCTTGGTAGAACTCCCCAGTGAAGCCACCCAGTCCTGGACTTTTGTTGCAGGGAGTTTTTTTTTTTTTTTTTAATTGTTGTTACATGTTCTATTTCACTTCTGGTGATTGGTTTGTTCAAACTGTCTGTTTCTTCTTGACTCAGTCATAGCAGGCTTTAATTTTCTAGAAATTTGTCCATTTCTTCCAGGTTGTCCAATTTTGTGGCATAAAACCATACATAGTATTTTTTCTGTCATAATGTTCTTGTATGTCTGTGTTATCAATTGTTATTTCTTCTCTTTTCATTTCTTATTTTGTTTATTTGGGTCTGCTCTCTTTTCTTCCTTAGCCTGGCTAAAGGTTTGTCAATTTTGTTCATCTTTTCCAAAAACCACCTGTTGATTTCATTGAATTTTTCTTTTGTTGTTGCTGTTAAGCTCTATTTATTTCTTCTCTGATCTTTACAATTTCCTCATTTTGCTGACCCTTGGCATTGTTTTTTGTTCTTTTCCTCATTCTTTTAGGTAGTAGCTTAGATTGTTTATTTGAGATTTTTTTGGTTTTGTTTTTTGAAGAAGGTCTATATCATTGTGAACTTTCCTCTTAGAGCTGTTTTTGCTACATCCCATAGATTTTGGAAAGTCGTGTTTTCATTTTCATTTTATTCAAGGTGTTTCCTGATTTCCTCTATGATTTCATCATTGACTCATTGGTTTTTTAATAGCATGTTGTTTAGTCTCTTCATGTTTGTTCTTTCCCCATTTTTCTTTCTATAGTTGTTTCTGTTGTGTATGGTGTTCTAGTTTCATACTGGTGTGGTCAGAAAAAATGCTGGATATAATTTCTATCCTTTTAAAGTTGTTGAGGCTTGTTTTATGGCCTAGTTTGTTATCTATCCTTGTGAAAGGTCCATGTGCCCTTGAAAATAATGTGTATTCTGCTATGTTTGGATGTAATGTCCTGTAGATATCTGTTAAGTCCAATGGTCTATTTTGTCATTTAAGACTACTGTTACCTTATTAATTTTCTGTTGAGGTGATCTGTCCATTGATGCCAGGGGGATGTTACAGTCCCCTACTATTCTTGTATTCTTGTCAATTTCTCCCTTTATGTCTATTGGTATTTCCTTTAAATATTTAGGTCTTCCTTAGGTTCATATATGTTAATGAGTATTAACATATATTTTTGTACTGGTCCCTTTATCATTATATAGTGCCCTTCTTTGTCTTTTGTTATAGCCTTTGTTTTAAAGTCTATTTTGTCTGATATGAGTACTACTACCTACCCCCACTTTCTTGTCATTTCCATTTGTATGAAATATTTTCCATCTTCTCTCTTTCAGTCTGTATGTGTCTTTATCCCTGAAGTGAGTCTCTTGTAGGCCACATATTGAAGGATCTTGTTTTTTTATCTAATCAGTCATCCTATGTCTGTTGATTGGAGCACTTAGTCCATTGACATTTAAAGTAATTATTGATATATAAGTACTTATTGCCATTTTATTACTTGTTTTCTAATTATTTGTGGTTCTTCTCTGCTCACTACTTTTTGTTTTTCCCATAGTGGTTTGATAATTTTCTTTAGTAGTATGCTTGAGTTCCTTTCTTTTTGGTGTTTGTGTATCTCTCATAGGTTTTTGATTTTTGTTCACCATGGGGGTCACATATGTTGACTCACAGTTATATCTACTTGATTTAAACTGATAGTCATTTATGTTCAAATACAATTTAATGATCTACATTTTTTTACTCCCCTACCCCACATTTTGTATCTTGATGTCATATTTTACATCTTCATGCATGTCTCTTCACTGTTTACTGTAATTATATTTGCTTTTACACATTTCTTTCTTTTCATCTATGAACAGCTTATTTAAGTGCTCTTCCATCCTTACTTTATACTTCCCTTTCTTAGTGAGATTTTCCCTTTCTTATAGGTTCTTACTTCTTTTCCATTTAGAGAAAAGTCTTAAACATTTCTTTTAGGATAGGTTTAGTATTGATGGATTCTTTTATTTTTTGCTTGTCTGAGAATTCTTTATTCTCTCCTTCTACTCTAAATGATATACTTGCTGGGTAGAATATCCTAGGTCCCAGGTTTTTCCCTTTCACACTTTGGATAACTCATGCCACTCCCTTCTGGCCTGCAAAGTTTCTGCAGAGAAATCAGATGATAGCCTTATGAGGATTCCCTTGTATATGACTCTTTGTTGTTCTCTTGTTGCTTTTAGAATTCGCTCTTTATTTTTATTTATTTATTTATTTATTTTTGCGGTACCTGAGCCTCTCACTCTTGTGGCCTCTCCTGTTGTGGAGCACAGGCTCCGGATGTGCAGGCTCAGCGGCCGTGGCTCACGGGCCCAGCCGCTCCGTGGCATGTGGGATCTTCCCGGACCAGGGCACAAACCCGTGTACCCTGCATTGGCAGGAGGACTCTCAACCACTGTGCCACCAGGGAAGCCCCTCGCTCTTTATTTTTAACATTTGCCATTTTAATTATGATATGTCTTGGTGTGGGTCTATTTGGGTTCATCTTCTTTGGGACGCTCTGTGCTTTCTGTACCTGGAAAACTGTTTTCTTCTTTAGGTTGGGGAAGTTTTCAGCCATAATTTCTTCAAATAAAGTTTTGATACACTTCTCTCTTTCTTCTCCTTCTGGAACCCCTATAATGTGAATATTGGCACATTTGATGTTATCTCAGAGATATCATATGTTGCACTCATTTTTTTCTATTTGTCTTTCTGTCTGCTGTTTTGATTGGGTGATTTCCATTATTCTATATTCCAGATCACCTATACATTCTTCTGTGTCATGTAGTCTGCTATTCATTGCTTCTAGAGTGTTATTTATTTATTTATTTTACATCTTTATTGGAGTATAATTGCTTTGCAATGGTGTGTTAGTTTCTGCTTTATAACAAAGTGCATCAGTTATACATATACATATGTCCCCATATCTCTTCCCTCTTGCATCTCCCTAGAGTGTTTTTTATCTCAAATATTAAATCATCTATTTTGGGTCTTTTGAATATTTTAGTTCCTTTTAATAAAACAATGTGTGTTTTCTGCTCTATTTAAAATAGATAACCAACAAGGACCTACTGTATAGCACAGGGAACTCTACTTAATATTCTGTAATAACCTAAATGGGAAAAGAATTTGAAAAAGAATAGATACATATGTGTGTATAACTGAATCACTTTGCTGAACACCTGAAGCTAACACAAAATTGTTAATCAACTATACTCCAATATAAAATAAAAATTTTAAAAAAGAAAATAGAGAAAAAGAATGTGGAATATGATACAATTTTTGTAAAATTTAGAACCACCCAAATATTCATAGTGGATATTTTTAAATGTTGGCATTAAAGAAAAGAAACAATGAAATGGTAAAAAAAAAAAAAAATACACTGGTAAAAGTAGCCAAATTTTTAAACAAAAAATGAGCTAAGATAATGACAATGTGGTGAGACAGACACTTTCCCACACAGCTGGTGGTAGCATAAATTGGAAAGTCTTTTTTGGAAAACAATTTGAAATTATGTATCCAGAGTCTTAAAAATATTTATAATCTTAGTTCAAAAATATAAGATCTAGAAATCAATCTTCAAGAAATAACCTCCAAGATAGAATCAAAGACTGCACACCAGTGGGAAAAGAATCTCAAAAAGAATATATGCATATGTATAACTGAATCACTGTGCTATACACCTGAAATTAACACGACATTGTTAATCAACTATACTTCAATAAGAAAAAAAGATTGGGGGAGTGGAGTCAAGATGGCAGACTAGGAGGACGTGGAGTTCGCATCTCCGCACAGCTAGGGCACCTACCAGGCACTGGTGGGGGACCACAGACACCCAAGGGTCCAGGAGGAACCCCCAGCGACTGGGTAGGATGTGGCATGGGGCAGCATGAAGGGGAGGTGAAGTGGAGGTGGGTTGGGACTGGGACCCCTGAGGGGAAGCTGGGAGAGGAGAAGGGATTCCATGCCTGGAGGGGGAAAGAGGGTACCATTGGAAGGGAAGAGGATCAAAAGGGAGCATGGCCAGCATATCTCCTGCCCACATGGGTCCCTGGGAGACTGCTGAGATCCGAGGCCTGATCCTCTGCCCACCAAGGCCCCCTCCAGCCATGCGGTTCCTGAGGGAGTGGGAAGGATGAAAGGTGGAGCAAAAGTAAAGGCCAGAAGTATGGGACTGGCACCCCTGAGGGGCAGCTGGGGGAGGGGAGGAGTTCCTACACACAATGGGACCCACCCAAAATTAGGGATCTAGCAGTGATGGAGGAGACCCTTGGGTGGGGGTTAGAGAAATGGAAGGGAAGGCGGCCAGTGCTTTCCCTGTCCACTTAGGCACTGGGGAGTGTGTTGGGCTCCTGGACCTAAACCTCTGCCCTCAGAGCCTCCGTCCAGCCACACAGAGCCCAAGCCCCACCCATACAACCCCATCCAGGGCCCTACCTTTACACACAGAGACCCCCTCTTAGACCCCCTCCAACAGCGTTGGGCCAAAACTCCATACACACACACTCACCCAGAGCCTTACATCCAAATTCGGAACTCCACATTCTGAGGTCCCCCTCTGTATGTGCTGTCATCCTCTTCTGCACAGGTCCTAAGCAGAGACCCTGCACCATGCTTGAACATTACCACGCTTGAAAACCCTGCCTAAGCCCCCACCCCAAGTCATTTTCTGGCTGTATGGTTCCAGAGCCTAAGCCGAACCCCAGGCTAAACGTCACCCCACAGCCTAGGCCCCACACCACCATAAAACCCGCCCCTGCCTAAGCTCCACCCCCACAGCCAAGGCCTTTTATTCTTTTTCTCTTTTTTTCTTCTTTTACTTTGGGGTTCAATTTTATGTTGGTGGTGCTGGGTTTTTTTAAATTTTTGAATTTTATGTTATTTATTTTTTTATACAGCAGGTTCTTATTAGTCATCCATTTTATACACATCAGTGTATACATGTCAATCCCAATCTCCCAATTCATCACACCACCACCCACACCACCACCTCCGTTTTCCCACCTTGGTGTCCATACATTTGTTCTCTATATCTGTGTATCAATTTCTGCCCTGCAAACTGGTTCATCTGTACTATTATTCTACGTTCCACATATATGCGTTAATATACAATATTGGTTTTTCTCTTTCTGACTTACTTCACTCTGTATGACAGTCTCTAGATCCTTCCACGTCTCTACAAATGACCCAATTGCATTCCTTTTTATGCCTCAGTAACATTCCATTGTATATATGTACCACATCTTCTCTATCCATTCGTCTGTCAATGGGCATTTAGATTGCTTCCATGACCTGGCTATTGTAAATAGTGCTGCAATGAACATTGGGGTGCATGTGTCTTTTTGAATTACAGTTTTCTCTGGGTATATGTTGAGTAGTGGGATTGCTGAGTCATATATTACCTTTATTTTTAGTTTTTTAAGGAAACTCCATACTGCTCTCCATAGTGGCTGTATCAATTTACATTCCCACCAATAGTGCAAGAGGGTTCCCTTTTTTCCACACCCTCTCCAGCATCTGTTGTTTGTAGATTATCTGATGATGTCCATTCGAACTGGTGTGAGGTGATACCTCATTATAATTTTGATTTGCATTTCTCTAATAATTAGTGATGTTGAGAAGCTTTTCATGTGTCTCTTGGTCATCTGTATGTCTTCTTTGGAGAAATGTCTATTGAGGTCTATTGCCTATTTTTGAATTGGGTTGTTTGCTTGTTTAATATTGAGCTGCATGAGCTGTTTATATATTTTGGAGATTAATCTTTTGTCCCGTGATTCGTTTGCAAATATTTTCTCCCATTCTGAGGGTTGTCTTTTTGTCTTGTTTATGGTATCCTTTGCTGTGCAAAAGCTTTAAAGCTTCATTAGGTCCCATTAGTTTATTTTTGGTTTTATTTCCATTACTGTAGGAGGTGGATCAAAAAAGATCTTCCTGTGATTTATGTCAAAGAGTGTTCTTCTTATATATTCCTCTAAGAGTTTTATAGTGTCTGGTCTTACATTTAGGTCTCTAATCCATTTTGAGTTTATTTTTGTGTATGGTATTAGGGAGTGTTCTAATTTCATTTTCTACAGGTAGCTGTCCAGTTTTCCCAGCACCACTTATTGAAGAGACTCTCTTTTCTCCACTGTATATTCTTGCCTTCTTTGTCATAGATTAGTTGACCATAGGTGCGTGGGTTTACCTCTGTGCTTTCTATCTTGTTCCATTGATCTATATTTCTGTTTTTGTGCCAGTACCATATCGTCTTGATTACTGTAGCTTTGTAGTATAGTCTGAAGTCTGGGAGTCTGATTACTTCAGCTCCATTTTTTCCCCACAAGACTGCTTTGGCTATTCGGGGCCTTCTATGTCTCCATACAATTTTTAAGATTTTTTGTTTTAGTTCCATAAAAAATGCAATTGGTAATTTGATGGAATTGCATTGAATCTGTAGATTGCTTTGGGTAGTATAGTCATTTTCATAACATTGATTCTTCCTATCCAGGAACATGGGATATCTCACCATCTGTTGGTATCATCTTTAATTTCTTTCATCGGTGTCTTATAGTTTTCTGCATACAGGTCTTTTGTCTCCTTCAGTAGGTTTATTCCAAGGTATTCTATTCTTTTTGTTGCAATGGTAAATGGAAGTGTTTTCTTAATTTCTCTTTCAGATTTTTCATCATTAGTGTATAGGAATGCAAGAAATTTCTGTGCATTAATTTTGTATCCTGCAACTTTATCAAATTCATTGATTAGCTCTAGTAGTTTTCTGGTGACATCGTTAGGATTCTGTATGTATACTATCATTGCATCTGCAAACAGTGACAGTTTTACTTCTTCTTTTCCAATTTGTATTCCTTTTATTTCCTTTTCTTCTCTGATTGCCATGTCTAGGACTTCCAAAATTATGTTGAATAATAGTGGTGACAGTGGACATCCTTGTCTTCTTCCTGATCTTAGAGGAAAAACTTTTGGTTTTTCACCAACGAGAATGATGTTTGCTGTGGGTTTGTCATATATGTCCTTCATTATGTTGAGGTAGGTTCCCTCTAAGCCCAATTTCTGGAGAGTTTTTATCATTTCTGGGTGTTGAATTTTGTCAAAGGTTTTTCTCCATCTGTTGAGGTGATCATACCGTATTTATTCTTCAATTTGTTAATATGGTGTATCACATTGATTGATTTGTGTTTATTGAAGAATCCTTGCATCCCTGGGATAAATCCCACTTGATCATGGTGTATGATCCTTTTAATGTGTTGTTGGATTCTGTTTGCTAGTATTTTGGTGAGGATTTTTGCATCTATATTCGTCAGTGATATTGATCTTTAATTTTCTTTTTTTGTAGTATCTTTGTCTGGTTTTGGTATCAGGGTGATGCTGGCCTCATAGAATGAGTTTGGGAGTGTTCCTTCCTCTGCAAATTTTTGGAAGAGTTTGAGAATGATGGGTATTAGCTCTTCTCTAAATGTTTGATACAATTCACCTGTGAAGTCATCTGGTCCTGGAGTTTTGTTTGTTGGGAGATTTTTAATCACAGTTTCAATTTCATTACTTGTGATTTTTCTGATCATATTTTCTATTTCTTCCTGGATTCAATCTTGGAAGGTTATACCTTTCTATGGATTTGTCCATTTCTTCCAGGTTGTCCATTTTATTGGCATAGAGTTGCTTGTAGTGGTCTCTTAGGATGCTTTGTATTTCTGTGGTGTCTGTTGTAACTTCTCCTTTTTCAATTCTAATTTTATTGATTTGAGTCCTCTCCCTCTTTTTCTTGATGAGTCTGGCTAATGGGTTATCAATTTTGTTTATCTTCTCAGAGAAACAGCTTTTAGTTTTATTGATCTTTGCTGTTGTTTTCTTTGTTTCTATTTCATTTACTTCTGCTCTGATCTTTATGATTTCTTTCCTTCTGCTAACTTTGGGCTTTGTTTGTTCTTCTTTCTTTAGTTCCTTTAAGTGTAATGTTAGATTGTTTATTTGAGATTTTTCTTGTTTCTTCAGATAGGCTTGTATAGCTATAAATTTCCCTCTTAGAATTGCTTTTGCTGCATCCCATAGGTTTTGGATTGTCATGTTTTCATTTTCATTTGTCTCTAGGTATTTTTTTATTTCCTCTTTGATTTCTTCAGTGATCTCTTGGTTATTTAGTAACATATTGTTTAGCCTCCAATGTGTTTGTGTTTTTTACGTTTTTTCCCCTGTAATTGATTTCTAATCTCATAGCGTTGTAGTCAGAAAAGATGCTTGATATGATTTCAATTTTCTTAAATTTACTGAGGCCTGAATTATGACCCAAGATGTGATCTATCCTGGAGAATGTTCCATTGCACACTTGAGAAGAAAGTGTAACCTGTTGTTTTTTTTGATGAAATGTCCTATAAATATCAATTAACTTATTCTGGTCTATTGTGTCATTTAAAGTTTGTGTTTCCTTATTTACTTTTATTTTGAATGATCTGTCCATTGGTGAAAGTGGGGTGTTAAAGTCCCCTAATATGAATGTGTTACTGCCATTTTCCTCTCTTATGGGTGTTAGCATTTGCCTTATGTATTGAGGTGCTCCTATGTTGCATGCATAAATATTTACAATTATTATATCTTCTTCTTGGATTGATCCCTTGATTATTATGTAGTGTCCTTCTTTGTCTCTTGTAGCATTCTTTATTTTAAAGTCTATTTTATCTCATATGAGTATTGCTACTCCAGCTTTCTTTTGATTTCCATTTACATGGAATATCTTTATCCATCCCCTCTCTCTCAGTCTGTGCTTGTCCCTAAGTCTGAAGTGGGTCTCTTGTAGACAACATATATGGGTCTTGTTTTTGTATCCATTCAGCAAGCCTTTGTTTTTGGTTGGAGCATTTAATCCACTCACATTTAACGTTATTATTGATATGTATGTTCCTATTACAATTTTCTTAATTGTTTTGTGTTTGTTTTTGTAGGTCATTTTCTCCTCTTATGTTTCCCAGTTAGAGAAGTTCCTATAGCATTTGTTTTAGAGCTGGTTTGGTGGTGCTGAATTCTCTTAGCTTTTGTTTTTCTGTAAAACTTTTTATTTCTCCATCAAATCTGAATGAGATCCTTGCTGGGTAGAGTAATCTTGGTTGTAGGTTTTTCCCCTTCATCACTTTAAGTATATCATGCCACTCCCTTCTGGCTTGTAGAGTGTCTGCTTAGAAATCAGCTGTTAACCGTATGGGAATTCCCTTGTATGTTATTTGTCCTTTTTCCCTTGCTGCTTTCAATAATTTTTCTTTGTCTTTAATTCTTGCCAATTTGATTACTATGTGTCTTGGTGTGTTTTTCCTTCGATTTATCCTGTATGGAACTCACTGCACTTCCTGGACTTGGGTGGCTATTTCCTTTCCCATATTAGGGAAGTTTTCGACTATAATCTCTTCAAATATTTTCTTTGGTACTTTCTCTCTCTCTCTTCTCCTTCTGGGACCCCTATAATGCGAATGTTGTTGCCTTTAATGGTTGTCCCATAGATCTCTTAGGCTGTCTTCTTTTCTTTTTATTCTTTTTTCTTTATTCTGTTCCACAGCAGTGAATTCCACCATTCTGTTTTCCAGGTCACTTATCCATTCTTCTGCCTCAGTTATTCTGTTATTGGTTCCTTCTAGTGTATTTTTCATTTCAGTTATTGTATCATTCATCTCTGTTCATTTGTTCTTTAATTCTAGATCTTTGTTAAACATTTCTTGCAACTTCTCAATCTTTGCCTCCATTCTTTTTCCAAGGGCTTGGATCATCTTCACTAACATTGTTTTGAATTCTTGTTCTGGAAGGTTGCCTATCTCCACTTCATTTAGTTGTTTTTCTCAGGATTTATCTTTTTCCTTCATCTGGTACATAGCCCTCTGCCTTTTCATCTTGTCTATCTTTCTATGAATGTGGTTTTTGTTCCACAGGCTGCAGGATTGTAGTTTTCTTGCTTCTGCTGTCTGCCCTCTGGTGGATGAGGATATCTAAGAGGCTTGTGAAAGTTTCCTGATGGGAGGGACTGGTGGTGGGTAGAGCTGGCTGTTGCTCTCATGGGAAGAGCTCAGTAAAACTTTAATCCACTTGTCTGCTGATGGGTTGGGCTGGGCCCCCTCCCTGTTGGTTGTGTGGCCTGAGGGGACCCAACACTGGAGCCTACCTGGGCTCTTTGTTGGGGCTAATGACAGACTCTGGGAGGGCTCACGCCAAGGAGTACTTCCCAGAACTTATGCTGACAGTGTCCTTGTCCTCACGGTGAGACTGAGTCACCCCTCAACTCTGCAGGAGACCCTCCAACACTAGCATGTAGGTCTGGTTCAGTCTCTATGGGGTCACTGCTCCTTCCCCTGGGTCCGGATGAGCACACTACTTTGTGTGTGCCCTCCAAGAGTGGAGTCTCTGTTTCCCCCAGTTGTGTCAAAGTCCTTCAATCAAATCCCGCTGGCCTTCAAAGTCTGATTCTCTAGGAATTCCTCCTCCTGTTGACAGACCCCCAGGTTCAGAAGCCTGATGTGTGCCTCAGAACCATCACTCCAGTAGGTGGACTTCTGTGGTGTAAGTGTTCTGCAGTTTGTGAGTAACCCACACAGCAGTTATGAGATTTGATTTTATTGTGATTGCACCCCTCCTACTGTCTCATTGTGGTTTCTCCTTTGTCTTTATATGTGGGGTATCTTTTTTGGTGAGTTCCAGTGTCTTCCTGTCAATGATTGTTCGGCAGTTAGTTGTGATTCTGGTGTTCTTGTAAGAGATAGTGAGAGCACGTCCTTCTACTCTGCCATCTTGAACTAATCCAGATTTCTAGATTGTTGCCCTTATAGGGATGTCTATGTTGTTGTTTTTGATTCATTTACATTTTTATTTTTTCCAATAAATATTTTAATTTTCTAATTTTATTTTATTATTTATCCTCTGTTATTGTTCTTCTCCTTTTGGATTGTTCCCTGTTATTTTTTTTCTTCTTCTTCCTGTTGTGTTTTTGTTTTACCTTGTTGCAGGTTTTTCAATATATTTTTATTTTTCCTAATATATTTTTTATTTTTCTAATTTTATTTTATTTTTTATTATTTGTTATTGTACTGCTCCTTTTTTTCTTTTCTTTTTTCTTTCTTAACTGTGCCATGTACCTTGTCGGATCTTGGTTCCCAGGCTGGACATTGGGCCTGAGCTCCTGTGATTGGAGCACTGTGTCCAAACTACTGGACTAACAGAGAACCTCAGATGCAGGAGAAGAGTAATTGGAGTGAGGCCTCCCAGAGATCCTCATCTTGGCACAAAGACCAGCTCTACACAACTGCCTGCAAACTCCAGTACTGGACACCTAAGGCCAAACAACCAGTAAGAGCAGAATACAGCCCCACCCATCAAAAAAAGAAAAAAAGAAGGAAACAAAAAAAAATATTACAGATGAAGGAGATAAATGAAGACAAAATAGGGAAGCTACTAGTAAAATAGTTCAGAGTAATGATAGTAAAGATGATCCACAATCTTGGAAGCAGAATGGATAAAATACAAGAAACGTTTAACAAGGATCTAGAAGAACTGAGAAGCAAAAGCACACAGTGATGAACAACATAATAGCAAATTAAAAATACTCTAGAAAGAATCAATAGCAGAATAACTGAGACAGAAGAATGGGTAAGTGACCTGGAAGATAAAATGGTTGAAAAAACTGCCAGGGAGCAGAATAAGGAAAAAAGAATGAAAAGAATTGAGGACAGTCTCAGAGACTTCTGGGACAATATTAAATGCACCAACATTTGAATGATAGGGGTTCCAGAGTAAGAAGAGGAAAAGAAAGTGTCTGAGAAAATATTTGAAGAGATTATAGTTGAAAACTTCCCTAACATGGGAAAGGAAATAGTCAATCCTGTCCAGGTCTTGCAGGGAGTCCCACAGAGGATAAACCCAAAGAGAAACACACCAAGACACATATTAATCAAACTACCAATAATGAAATACAAAGAAAAAATATTAAAAACAGCAAGGAAAAAGCAACAAATAACATACAGGGGAGTCCCCATAAGGTTAACAGCTGATTTTTCAGCAGAAACTCTGCAAGCCAGAAGGGAGTGGCAGGACATATTTAAAGTGATGAAAGGGGAAAATCTACAAAAATGTTTACTCTACCCAGCAAGGATCTCATTCATACTTGGAGAAATAAAAAGCTTTGCAGACAAGCAAAAGCTACAGAATTCAGCACCACAAAACCAGCTTTACAACAAGGCTAAGGGAACTTCTACAAGTGGCAAACACAAGAGAAGAAAAAGACCCACAGAAGCAAACCAAGATCAATTAATAAAATGCTAATGGGAAACAGCATATTGATAATCACCTTGAATGTAAATGTATTAAATGCTCAAACCAAAAGACATAGACTGGCTGAATAGATACAAAAACAAGACCCTCATATATGCTGTTTACAAGACACCCACTTCAGACCTAAGGATACATACAGACTAAAAGAGAGGGGATGGAAAATGATATTCCATGAAAATGCAAGTTATAAGAAAGCTAGAGTAGCCATACTCATATCCAATAAAATAGACTAAAATAAAGATTGTTACAAGAGATAAGCAAAGACACTACATAACTTCAAGGGATCAATCCTAGAAGAAGAGAAAAGAATTATAAATATTTATGCACCCAACATAGGAGCACTACAATACATAAGGCAAATGCTATCAACCATAAAAGGGGAAATCAACAGTAACCCAAAAAAATGGGTGACTTTAACACCCCACTTACAAAAATAGATTATTCAGACAGAAAATAAATAAGGAAACACAAGCTTTAAATGACAAGGTAGACTTAATTGATATTTTTAGACATTCCACCTGAAAGCAGAAAAATATATTTTCTTCTCAAGTGCACATGGAATGTTCTCCAGAACAGATCATATCTTGTTCACAAATCAAGCCTTGGAAAATTTAAGAAAATTGAAGTCATATCAAGCATCTTTTCTGACCACAACACTATGAGATTAGAAATCACTTACAGGAGAAAAAAACTTTAAAACCACAATTACAAGACGGTTAAACACTATGGCGCTAAATAACCAAGAGATCACTGGAAAAATGAAAGTAGAAATAAAAAATACATAGAAACAAATGACAATGAAAAAAGGGTGATCCGAAACCTACGGGACACAGCAAAAGCAGTTGTAAGAAGGAAGTTCATAGCAATTCAAGCTCACTTCAAAAAACGAGAAATATCTCAAAAAAGCAATCTCACTTTACAACAAAAGAACTAGTAAAAGAAGCACAAAGAAAACCCAAAGTTAGTAGAAGGAAAGAAATCATAAAGGTCAAAGCAGAAATAAATGAAATAGAAATGAAGAAAAAATAGCAAAGATCAATAAAACTAAAAGTTGGCTCTTGGAGAACATAAACAAAATCGATAAACCTAAAACAAGACTCAACAAGAAAAAAGGGAGAGCACTCAAATCAATAAAATTTGAACTGAAAATGGAGAGATTATAACTGACACTGCAGAGATATAAAATATCATAAGAGACTACTACAAGCAACTATATGCCACTAAAATGGACATTCTGAAGAAATGTACAAATTCTTCAAAAGGTACAACTTTCAAAGACTGAACCAGGACGCATTAGAATATACAAACAGACCAATCACAAGCACTGAAATTAAAACTGTAACTAAAAACCTTCAAACAGATGACATGATACTATACATAGAGAATCCTAAAGATGCTACCAGAAAACTGCTAGAGCTAAACAATGAATTTGGCAAAGTAGCAGGACACAAAATTAATGCACAGAAATCTCTGGCATTTCTATACACTAATGATGAAAAATCTGAAAGTGAAATCAAGAAAACACTCCCATTTACCATTGCAACAAAAAGAATAAAATATCTAGGAATAAACCTACCTAAGGAGACAAAAGACCTGTATGCAGAAAATTATAAGACACTGATGAAAGAATTTAAAGATGATACAAATAGATGGAGAGAGATACCATGTTCTTGGATTGGAAGAATCAACATTGTGAAAATGTCTCTATTACCCAAAGCAATCTACAGATTCAATGCAATCCCTATCAAACTATCACTGGCATTTTTCACAGAACTACAACAAAAAATTTCAAAATTTGTATGGAAGCACAAAAGACCCTGAATAGCCAAAGCAATCTTGAGAACAAAAAACAGAGCTGGAGGAATTAGGCTCACTGACTTCAGACTATACTACAAAGCTACAGTAATCAAGACAGTATGGTACTGGCACAAAAACAGAAAGATAGATCAATGGAACAGGATAGAAAGCCCAGAGATAAACCCACACACATATGGTCACTTATCTTTGATAAAGGAGGCAGCAATGTACAGTGGAGAAAGCACAGCCTCTTCAATAAGTGATGCTGGGAAAACTGGACAGGTACATGTAAAAGTATGAAATTAGATCCCTCCCTAACACCATACACAAAAATAAGCTCAAAATGGATTAAAGACCTAAATGTAAGGCCAGAAACCATCAAACTCTTAGAGGAAAACATAGGCAGGACACTCTATGACATAAATCACAGCAAGATCCTTTTTGACCCACCTCCTAGAGAAATGGAAATAAAAACAAAAATAAACAAATGGGACCTAATGGAACTTCAAAGCTTTTGCACAGCAAAGGAAATCATAAACAAGACCAAAAGACAGCCCTCAGAATGGGAGAAAATATTTGCAAATGAAGCAACTGACAAAGGATTAATCTCCAAAATTTATAAGCAGCTCATGCAGCTTAATGACAAATAAACAAACAACCCAGTACTAAAATGGGCAGAAGACCTAAATAGACATTTCTCTAAAGAAGATATACGGACTGCCAACAAACACATGAAAGAATGCTCAACATCACTAATCATTAGAGAAATGCAAATCAAAACTACAATGAGATATCATCTCACACCAGTCAGAATGGCCATCATCAAAAAATCTAGAAACAATAAATGCTGGCGAGGGTGTGGAGAAAAGTTAACCCTCTTGCACTGTTGGTGGGAATGTAAATTGATACAGCCACTGTGGAGAACAGTAAGGAGGTTCCTTAAAAAACTACAAATAGAACTACCATATGACCCAGCAATCCCACTACTGGACATATACCCTGAGAAAACCATAATTCAAAAAGAATCATGTACCAAAATGTTCATTGCAGCTCTATTTACAATAGCCCAGAGATGGAAACAACCTAAGTGTCCATCAACGGATGAATGGATAAAGAAGATGTGGCACATATACACAATGGAATATTACTCCGCCATAAAAAGAAATGAAATTGAACTATTTGTAATGAGGTGGATAGACCTAGAGTCTGTCATACAGAGGGAAGTAAGTCAGAAAGAGAGAGACAAATACCGTTTGCTAACACATATAAGGAATTTAAGGAAAAAATGTCATGAAGAGCCTAGGGGTAAGAGAGGAATAAAGACACAGACCTACTAGAGAATGGACTTGAGGATATGGGGAGGGGGAAGGGTAAGCTGTGACAAAGCGAGAGAGAGGCATGGACATATATACACTACCAAACGTAAGGTAGATAGCTAGTGGGAAGCAGCCACATAGCACAGGGAGATCAGCTCGGTGCTTTGTGATCGCCTGGAGGGGTGGGATAGGCTGGGTGGGAGGGAGAGAGACGCAAGAGGGAAGAGATATGGGAACATATGTATATATATATATATATATATATATATATATATATATATATATATATATATATATATCTGATTCATTTTGTTGTAAAGCAGAAACTAACACACCATTGTAAAGCAATTATACTCCAATAAAGATTTTAAAAAAAAAAAACCTTCAAACAAACAAAAGCCCAGGACCAGCTGACTTCACAGAAGAATTCTACCAATTATTTAAAGAAGAGTTAGCACGTATCCTTCCCAAACTCTTCCAAAAATTGCAGAGAGAAGAACACTCCCAATCTCGTTCTACAAGGCCAACATCACATTGACACAAAAACCAGACAAAGATATCACAAAAAGGAAAATTAAATGCAAATACCACTGATGAACATAGATGCAGAAATATACTAGCAAAAAGAATCCAACAACACATTAAAAATGTCATACACCATGATCAAGTGGGATTTATCCCAGGGATGCAAGGATTCTTCAATATATGCAAATCAATCAATGTGATACACCATGCTAACAAATTAGGAATAAAACCATATGATCATCTCAATAGATGCAGAAAAATCTTTTGACAAAATTCAACACCCATTTATGGTAAAAACTCTCCAGAAAGTGGACATAGAGGGAACCTACCTCAACATAATAAAAGCCATATATGACAAAACCACAGCCAACATCATTCTCAATGGTGAAAACTGAAAGCATTTCTTCTAAGATCAGAAACAAGACAAGGTTGCCCACTCTCACCATTATTTTTCAACATAGCAGTGGAAGTCCTCACCACAGAAATCAGAGAAGAAAAAGAAATGAACACAAATTAGAAAAGAAGTAAAACTTTCACTGTTTGAAGATGACATGATAATATATATAGAAAATCCTAAAGTTGCCACAAGAAAGCTACTAGAACTCATCAATGAATTTGGTAAGGTTGCAGGATGCAAAAATAATACACAGAAATCACTTACATTCCTATACTCTAACAATGAAAGATCAAAAATTGAAATTAAGGAAACAATACCATTTACTACCACAATAGAAAGAATAAAACACTTAGGAATAAACCTGCATAAGCAGGCAAAAGACCAGTACTCAGAAAACTATAAAAGACTGATGAAAGTAATCAAAGATGACATAAAGAGTTGGAGAAATATGCCATACTCCTGGATTGGAAGAAATATGCCATACTCCTGGATTGAAAAAGATTTTACTATCCAAAGCAATATACAGGTTCAATGCAATCCCTATCAAATACTAATGGCATTTTTCATAGAACTAGAACAAGAAATTTTAAAATTTGTATGGAAACACAGAAGACACTGAAGAGCCAAAGCAATCTTAAGAAAGAAAAATGGAGCTGAAGGAATCAGGCTCTCTGACTTCAGACTATACTAAAAACCTACAGTAATCAAGAGAGAACGGTACTGGCACTTAAATAGAAATATATATCAAACGAAGAGGACAGAAAGCTCAGAGATAAACCCACGTACATATGGTCACCTTACCTTTGACAAAGGAAACAAGAATATACAATGGAGAAAAGACAGCCTCTTCAATAAATGGTGCAGGGAAAAATGGACAGAACAAGTAAAAGAATGAAATTAGATCACTCCCTAACACCATACACAAAAATAAACTCAAAATGGATGAAAGTCCTAAATGTAAGGCCAGACACTATAAAACTCTTAAAGGAAAAAATAGCCAGAACACTTCATGACATACATCACAGCAAAATCCTTTTAACCCACCTCCCAGAGTAAGGGGAATAAAAACAAAAATTAAAAAATGGGACCTAATGAAACTTAAAACCTTTTGCACAGCAAAGGAAAACATAAACACAACAAAAAGAAAACACTGAAAATGGAGAAAATATTTGAAAACGAAGCAATAGACCAAGGACTAGTCTTCAAAATATACAAGCAGGTCAGGCAGCCCAATATCACAAAAGCAAACAACCAAATCCAAAAATGGACCGAGAGATAAATAGACATTTCTCCAAAGAAGACATACAGATGGCCAACAAATACATGAAAGGATGCTCAACATCACTAATCATTAGAGAAATGCAAATCAAAACCACAGTGAAGTATCAACTCACCCTGGTCAGAATGGCCATCATCAAAAAAATCTACAAGCAATCAGTGCTGGAGAGGGTGTGGAGAAATGGGAACCCTCTTGTACTGTTGGTGGGAATGTAAATTGAGAAAGCCACTATGGAGAACAGTATGGAGTTTCCTTAAAAAACTAAAAATAGAACTAGCATATGACTCAGCAATCCCACTACTTGACATATACCCTGAGAAAACCATAATTCTTAAAGAGACATGTACCACAATGTTCATTGCAGCACTATTTGCAGTAGCCAGGACATGGAAGCAACCTAAATATCCATCAACAGATGAATGGATAAAGAAGATGTGGCACATATATACAATGGAATATTAGCCATAAAAATAAAGGATTTATTTGTAGTGAGGTGGATGGACCTAGAGTCTGTCATACAGAATGAAGTAAGTCAGAAAGGGAAAAACAAATACCATATGCTAATGCAGATATATGGAATCTAAAATAGCAGTACTGATGAACCTACTGACAGAGTATGATAAAGATACACGTGTAGAGAATGGAATTGAGAGCACAGGGGAAACGGGAAGCTGGGATGAAGTGAAAGAGAAGCATTGACATATATACACTACCAAATGTAAAATGGATGACTAGTGGGAAGATGCTGCATAGCACAAGGAGATCAACTTGATGCTTTGTGACGACCTAAAGGTATGGGATAGGGAGGGTAGGAGAGAGGCTCAAGAGGGAGGGGATATGGTGATATATGTATACATATAGCTGATTCACTTTGATGTACAGCAGAAACTAACAGCATTGTAAAGCATTTATACTCCAATAATGATGTGAAAAAAGAAAAAAAATATATTGTACAGCAAGATGTTCCTAACACTAGAATTTGTAATAATAAAAAGCTGGAAACTTTTTATAGAGTTTCAATATGACTCTTTATAAAGGCATAGAAGGGGGAGACCTTCGAGATGATGGAGGAGTAAGATGTGGAGATCACCTTCTTCCCACAAATACATAAAAAATACATCTACCTGTGGAACAACTCCTACAGAACATCTTGAATGCTGGCAGAAGACCTCAGACTGCCCAAAAGACAAGAAAATCCCCAGGTACTTGGCTGTGCAGCTGGCAGGGTCTTGGTGCTCTGGCCAGGTGTCAGCCCTGAGCCTCCAAGGTGGGTGAGCCTAGTCCAGGATAACGGACCACCAGAGACCTCCTGGCCCCATATAATATCAATTGGAAAGAGGTCTACCAGAGATCTCCATCTCAACACTAAGACCCAGCTTCACCCAATGGCCATCAAGGTCCAGTGTTGGATGCCCCATGCCAAACAACACGCAAGACAGGACCACAACCCCATCCATTAGCAGAGAAGCTGTCTAAAATCATACTAAGTTCACACACACCAAAACACACCACTGGAACACAGGCACCAGCCCCACCCACCAGAACACAGACACCAGTTCCCTTTACCAGGAAGCCAACACAGACTGCTGAACCAACCTCACCCACTGGGGCAGACACCAAAAACAACGGGAACTATGAACCTGAAGCCTGCAAAAAGGAGACTCGAAACACAGTATGGTCAACAAGATGAGAAGACAGAGAAATATGCAGCAGATGAAGGAGCAAGGTCAAAACCCACAGACCAAACAAATGAAGAGGAAATAGGCAGTCTACCTGAAAAAGAATTCAGAATAATGACAGTAAAGATGATCCAAAATCTTGGAAACAGAATGGAGGAAATACAAGAAACATTTAACAAGGACCTAGAAGAACTAAACAATAAACAAACAATGATGAACAACACAGTAAATGAAATTTAAAATTCTCTAGAAGGAATCTACAGCAGAATAACTGAGGCAGAAGAACGGACAAGTGACCTGGGAGATAAAATAGTGGAAATAATTGCGACAGAGAACAATAAAGAAAAAATAATGAAAAGAATAGAGGACAGTCTCAAGACCTCTGGGGCAATGTTAAATGCACCAGTATTCGAATTAAACGTGTCCCAGAAGAAGAAGAGAAAAAGAAAGGTTCCAAGATAATATTTGAAGAGATTAGAGTTGAAAACTTCCCTAATATGGGAAAGGAAATTGTCAAGTCCAGGAAGCGCAGAGAGTCCCGTACAGGATAAATCCAGGGAGAAACACACCAAGACACATGTAATCAAACTATCAAAAATTAAATACAAAGCAAAAATATTAAAAGCAGCAAGGGAAAAGCAACAAATAATACAAGGGAATCCCCATAAGGTTAACAGCTAATGTTTCAGAAGAAACTCTGCAAGCCAGAAGGGAGTGGCAGGACATATTTAAAGTGATGAAAGGGAAAAACATGCAATCAAGATTACTCCACCCAGCAAGGATCTCATTCAAATTCGAGGGAGAAATTAAAACCTTTACAGAGAAGCAAAAGTTAAGAAAATTCAGCACCACCAAACCAGCTTTACAGCATAAGTTAAAGGAACTTCTCTAGGCAGGAAACACAGGAGAAAGAAAAGACCTACAATAACAAACCCAAAACAGTTAAGAAAATGGTAATAGGAACATAGATATCAATAACTACCTTAAATGTAAATGGATTAAATGCTCCAACCAAAAGTCACAGACTGGCTGAATGGATACAAACACAAGACTTGTATATATGGTGTCTACAAGAGACCATATTCAGAGCTAGGGACACATACAGACTGAAAATCATGGGATGGAAAAAGATATTCCATGGAAGTAGAAATCAAAAGAAAGCTGGAGTAGCAGTTCTCATATCAGACAAAATAGACTTTAAAATAAAGACTATTATAAGAGACAAAGAAGGACACTACATAACAATCAAGGGATTAATCCAAGAAGAAGACATAGCAATTGTAAATATTTATGCATCCAACATAGGAGCACCTCAATACATAAGGCAAATGCTAACAGCCATAAGAGGGAAAATTGACAGTAACACAATCATAGTAGGAGACTTTAACGCCCCACTTTCACCAATGGACAGATCATCCAAAATGAAAATAAATAAGGAAACACATACATTAAATGACACATTAAAGAAGATAGACTTAACTGATACTTACAGGACATTCCATCCAAAAATAACAGAATACATTTTCTTCTCAAGTGTTCACGGAACATTCTCCAAGATAGATCATATCTTGGGTCACAAATCAAGCCTCAGTAAATATAAGAAAATTTTCATCATATCAAGCATCTTTTCCGACCACAATGCTATGACTAGATATCAATTACAGGAAAAAAATGTAAAAAATACAAACAAATGGAGACTAAACAATATGCTACCAAATAACCAAGAGATCATTGAAGAAATCAAAGGTGAGATCAAAAAATACCTAGAAACTAATGACATTGAAGACAAAACTACCCAAAACATATGGGATGCAGCCAAAGCAGTTCTAAGAGGGAAGTTTATGGCAATAAAATCCTACCTCAATAAACAAGAAATATCTCAAATAAACAACCTAACCTTACACCTAAAGCAATTAGAGAATGAAGAACAAAAACAAAAACAAAGTTAGCAGAAGGAAAGAAATCATGAAGATCAGATCAGAAATAAATGAAAATAAATGAAGGAAACAACAGCAAAGATCAGTAAAACTAAAAGATAGATATTTGAGAAGATAAACAAAATTGATAAACATTAGCCAGACTTATCAAGAAAAAAAAGGGAGAAGACTCAAATCAACAGAATTAGAAATGAAAAGGGAGAAGTAACAACTGACACTGTAGAAATACAAAGGATCATGAGAGATTATTACAAGCAACTATATGCCAATAAAATGGACAACCTGGACGAAATAGACAAATTCTTAGAAATGCACAATGTTCCAAGACTGAACCAAGAAGAAATAGAACATCTGTACAGACCAATCAGAAGCAATGGAATAGAAACTGTGATTAAAAATCTTCCAACAAACAAAAGCCTAGGACTACATGGCTTCACAGGTGAAGTCTATCAAACATTTAGAGAGAGCTAACACCCATCTTTCTCAAACTCTTCTAAAATATAGCAGAGGGAGGAACACTCTCAAACTCATTCTATGAGGCCACCATCACCCTGATACCAAAACTAGACAAAGATGTCACAGGAAAAGAAAACTACACGCCAATATCACTGATGAACATATATGTAAAAGTCCTCGGCAAAATACGAGCAAACAGAATCCAACAGCACATTAAAAGGATCATACACCATGATCAAGTGGATTTCATGCCACTTGATCATGAGAAAGCTCTATCTCTGGAGTTCATTTAGGGGGTGCTCTGTCTTCTGTGGGCAGACAGGAAAGGAATCCCCTCTCTTCATTCACCCTGAAACAATGGTCTCTTGCCTCTAAGGCAGGTTCAGACTTTTTCCCATACTCCCTTCTGGTTAGCTGTGGTACACTAGCCCCCTTCAGGCTGTGTTCATGCAGCCAACTCCAGTCCTCTCCCTGGGATCTGACCTCTGAAGCCCAAGCCTCAACTCCCAGCTCCCACCTGCCCTGGCAGGTGAGCAGACAAACCTCTCAGGCTGGTGAGTACTGGTTGGCACCAATCCTCTGTATGGAAATCTCTCCACTTTGCCCACTGAACCCTTGTTGCTGTGCTGTCCTCCATGGCTCGGAAGTTCTCCCCCCGGCCCACCCCCCATCCCCACCAGTGAGGGGGCTTTCTAGTGTGTGGAAACTTTTCCTCATTCACAGCTCCCTCCCAGAGGTGCAGGTCCCATCCCTATTCTTTTGTTTCTGTTTTTTCTTTTCTCTTTTGCCCTACCCATGTATGTGGAGATTTTCTTGCCTTTTGGGAAGTCTGAGATCTTCTGCCAGCATTCAATAAGCGTTCAGTAGGAGTTTTTCCACATGTAGATGAGGAAGGTGATCTCCACGTCTTACTCCACTGCCATCTTGAAGGTCCCCACTGCCCATTTTTTAAATTGGAGTGTTCTCTCTCTCTCTCTCTCTCTTTTTCTTTTTGCCATTGAGTTGTATGGGTCAATTATATCTTTGGATATCAGCCCAAATATTTTCTCCCATTCAGTTGGTTGCCTTTTCATTTTGTTTATGATTTCCTTTTATTTTGATGTAGTCTCGCTTGTTTATTTTCACTTTTGTTTCCTTTGCTTTTGGTATCAAATGCAAAAAATCTTCAACAAAACCCATATCAAGCGATTACCATCCATGTTTTCTTCTAGGAGTTTTATGGTTTCAGGTATTACATTCAAGTCTTTAAACCATTTTGAGTTAAAATTGGTGTATGATGTAGGATAGTGGTCCAGTTTCACTCTTCGGCATGTGGCCATCCTGTTTTCTCAACACCATTTATTGAAGACACTGACCTTTCCCAATTGTATTTCTTGCTTCCTTTGTTGTAAATTAATTGACCATATATGAGTCAGTTTATTTCTGGGCTCTCTATTCTGTTCCATTAATATGTGTCTGTTTTTATGCCAATATCATAATGCTTTGATAACTATAACTTTGTAATGTAGTTTGATACCATGGCGCATGATGCCTCCAGCTTTGTTATTCTTTCTTAAGACTGATTTGGCTATTTGGGGTCTTTTGTAGTACCATACAAATTTTAGATTTTTTTGTTCTATTTCTGGGAAAATGCCATTTGGAATTTTGATAGGGATTTCTTTTAATCTATAGATTGCTTTGGAGAGAATGGACATTTTAATAATATTAATTCTTTCAGTTTACTGGCACAGAATATTTTTCCATTTATCAATATTTTTGTCTTCTTCACTTTGTTTTGTTAATGTTTTAGAGTGTTCAGTGTACAGGCCTTTCACCTTCTTGGCTCAGTTTATTTTTATGTATGTTATTCTTTCTGATGTAATTATAAATGGGATTATTTTCTTAATTTCTCTCTCAGTTCATTATTATAGTATAGAAATGTAACAAATTTTTGGATTCATCTTTTTTAGAACTCTCTTGTCTTCCTAGATCTGGATATCGGTTTCCTTCCTTACATTAGGGAAGTTTTCATCCATTTATTTCTTCAAATAAGTTTTCTGCTCCTTTTTCTCTCTCTTCTCCTTCTGGGATCCCTAGAATGTGATGTTAGTCTGCTTGATATTGTCACATAAGTTCTCAAGCTGTCTTCACTTTTTAAAATTCATTTTTCTTTCTGCTGTTCTGATTGGGTGAGGTTGTTGTTGTTGTGGGTTTTTTTCCTGTTTTCTGTCTTACTGATTCATTCGCCTGCTGTTACACCTCTCTAGTGTATTTTTCAGTTTAGGTATTGTATTCTTCAGCTATGTGACTACTGTTTGGAATTTTCTTTTATTTTCTCTCTTTGTTGAAGTTCTCACTGTTTTCAGCCATTCTACTCCCGAGTTTGGTGAGGATCATTATGATGATTAGTTTGAACTCTTTATCAGGTAAATTATTTACTGTTTCATTAAGGTTTTTTTTTTTTCCTGAGGTTTTATCTCGTTCTTTCATTTGGAACATATTCCTCTGTTTCTTCATTTTGCTTGACTCTCTTTACTTGTCTGTGCAGTAGATAAAACAGCCACCTGTCCTAGTCTTGAAGGAGTGGCCTTATGTAGGAGAGGAACCTTATTGTTCAATCTTGTTTCATTTCTTGGTTGTCTCTCAAATATCTGTGATGGTCCAAGCAACCTATATTATTGTTAATGGCTTCTAGTTGTTGAAGGTGTGCCAAACCTCTCAGTGTCTCAGAGGGGAAGAGCTCAGTCTGCACCTAGATTCAGGTTGCTTGGAAGTCTGAATGTCAGGCAGTGAAGTTTAAAGTATGCAAGTATATACAGTACTATGGGACTGCAAATGTATACCCCACTGGCCACCAGCTTCAGGCCATCGAGAGGTGTCCCCTGAGTGGCAGTCACAAAAATCAGCCTCCAGATGCATACAAGCTTCTATCTTGGAGACACTACTAAGCTGTAGTGAGGTAGAGGGAGAGCACAAAGCTGCTGTGTCCTTGCCTATGTTCCCTGGGGACATATCTGTAGGCCCCTAGATGTGTGCCAAACCGAAAGCCTGCTTTTCAGGCCAGAGCTCCGGGAGTAGCAATTAGGACTCTTTTATAGAAAGACTGTGAATGTGTTTCAGTCTCTTGTCTGTGCAGTGCTCTGGGGGTTTTAGCCTTACTGGAACTGTCTCTCTGATTGTTCCAGTCTCATTGTACCCAGGGTTGCAAGCGCCTTGTCCACCTAGCCAGGTGATCAAGGGGATTCCCTTGGCAAAACTGTGACTGAGGTACCAGAAGTAAAAACTGGGGCAGACATATGTTAAGCTCCCCTCCAGGATATCTGGTTCTCTGAAGCACAACAGAAGGAAAGCAGGAAGTTGGCACTTTCCTCTGATATCTCTGGAAAGGACTGCAGTCAGCCCTTTGATGTGTCTTTAATTAGAAGCCTACTCCTCAAGCTGCAAGTACGCTTCACATGAAGTTTTAGCTCCTGAGTCTGTTGTCTCTTCCTATGCCCTCTAGGTGGTAGTCATTTAGGAAGTTTTTCTCCATTTGTTACAGTCCTGTTGGACCCACAGATGTAAGACCCAATGGACACCAGAATCAGAAGATATAGAGGTGTTCCTTGGTTGCTGCCACAAAAATTTGGGCACAAAACATAAAACCAGGGCAAAAGAGCTCCTTTTCTGGAGACACTGACACTGTGCAACATGGTAGAGGAGAGTGTGAAGATGACACCTAGCCACTGGAGAGATTAAGAGGGAGAAAATAGAGATGGCACCCATGGTGAAAGGAAAAGAAAAAAGAAAAGAAAAAATTGACATCTCTCAGCTGGAGCAAAGTAGAGGGAGAGCATGAAGATAGTGCCCACTGGCTAGAGCACAGCGGCAGGAGAGTATAAAGATGGCACTCTCCAGTCTTTGTTGTCTAATAGCACTCTTTCACAAAGCATGGGTGCCCCTCAATAGGCTGCTTCCATGCTAGGCCCTGGGATGAGTGAACTTAAGCACCTAAGCCTTTTAAGAGCTTTTTCTCCATTTGCTATAGCCTTGGGAATCCGAAGGATATGAGCCCCACTGGTTTTCAAAACTAGTTGTTTTGAGGGCTCATCTCTCAGGTTCAGTTCTTAAAGGTTGGGGGTGACTGATGTGGAATTCAAACCTCCTCAGAGAGAAACTCCAGGTTTTGATTTCCTTGCTGAATGTGGGTTGCCGCAAAATGGGAGGGGTTATGCTGATATTGCATCTCCTGCATAGGTATGCCTCTCCTACCCACTTTGATATGGACCTTCTCTCATTCACCCAATGTATAGGTGTTTCTCAGCCAGTTTTTAGGGTTTGTTTTTGTTTTTCAGAGAAAGTTGTTCCATATGTTGCTGTAGATTTGGTGTGTTTGTGGGAAGACGTGAGTTCAGGATCCTGTTATGTCACCATCTTGAATGGGAACCTGTATTATTTCTTTAAATAGTTTTTGTCCTCCTTTCTCTCTCTTCTCCTTCTGGGACTCCTATAATACATATATTATTTCTTTTGATCATATCCCTAAGTCCTGTAGGATTTCTTTACTCCTTTTCATTATTTTTTCTCCCCTGACTGGATTCTTTCAAATGACTTGTCTTCAATTTTACTTACTCTTTTTGCTGCTTTGTCAAATCTGTTGCATCTCTGTGTTGAATTTTTCAGTTTAGTCATTGTATTCTTCAGTTCTAGGATTTCTGGGGTTTTTTTTTTTAATGTTTTTTATTTCTTTGTTGAACATCATTTTACTCATGAATTTTTTGGTTAGTTTTCTTTAGTTTTCTATTTTGTGTTCTTGTAATTCACTGAACTTTAAGATGATTATTCTGTACTCAATGTCAGTTAATTCATTGGTATTCATTTCCTTAGTGCCAGTTATTGCAGCGTGAGTAGCTTCCTTTGGTGGTTTCATGTTTCCCTGGTTCTTCGTGTTCCTTGTATTCTTGCATTGATATCTACATGGTTGAGGGAGTGGTCACTTTTTCCAGTCTTTACAGGTTTACTTCAACAGGGAAATCCTTAACTTGTCATCCTAGGGAACTGGATGGGTCAGCTGATAGCATCCAGGAGTTGATGGGGTTTGCTGCTGGGGTCTCTTGTTAGGTGGGCCACTGCCTGTGTTCTGAGGTCTGCTGGTTCTATTGGCTAGGCTCCCTGGTTGGATGGGTACACTGTCTGTGTTCTGCATTCAGGTGTTGCTACTGGCGGGGCTTAGCTGTCAGGTGGGGTTGTTGGCAGGATTCTACAGTTAGGTGGTATCACTGGTTGGGCTCCCTTATTGGACTGTGCTGCTAACTGGACTCTGGAATTGGATGAGGCTGCAGGCTGGGCTCCATGATCAGGTGGAACCACTGATTGTGCTCTTTAGTCAGCTGGAGTCATAGGCTATACTCCACTTGGTGGTGCTACAGGTTGGTGTTAAGGCAGGGCCACAGTTAGGGCTGCAAACTGTGCTCTGCAGTTGGGTGGAATCGTGAGCTGGGATCTGGGAATAGGTGAGGTCACAGACTGTACCTCCCTCTTGATCAGGGCTTCAAACTGGGCTCTGCAATTTCCCAGGGGTCACTGGCCAGGCTCCCTTTTTGGGCATGTCACTGGCTTGTCTTTTGGGTGATTACAGTTCGATGGGGCTGTTGGCTTCACCTTCTGGTTGGGGCACTGGCTATGCTCCATGGTTGGGTGGGGTTGCTGGATAGAATTTACTGCTAGTCTGTACTGCTGGCTGGGAACCCTAGTGCTGACTGTGCTCCCTGACCAGATGTGGCTGTTGGTTTGGCTGTGTGGGTGTACATAGCTGTTGTTAGGCTTTCTGGTCAGATGAGATCATAGGCAGGGGTGTAGTACCAACTACTGCCAAAATCTATGCTCTGGTCACTATGAGTACTGCCACCCTTCTTCGTTGCATGTGGCTGTTTCACCTGGCTGACCCCTGGTCATCTAGCCTTGCCAATTCCTCTAGTATTCCTTGTGAGGTGAGACTGAAGTGGGCCTCCCAGTAGTGCCCTGGAATACTGGGACAGCTGAATGCCTGCTTTGGTCTCTCTTTTTCACACTGGAGGAAACACAGGCTCAGGTGGGCCCTCTCAGTGTGGTCATGTGCCAGCCTGAGGGAAGGTCAACATGGTCAAAATCACTCCTTTTACTCTTCTAATGCAGCCTTTCTCAGCTTTGTGCTCCAAGACACTGTTTCAGCCTCACCCTTGGGTTCTGAGATTTTCACAGAGGTGTTCTTATCTGTGGATAGTTGCTGATATATATATTGTGAGGAGAACTAGGGGACAAGGGACTTCTTTTTCCACCATCTTGCTGATGTCACCAGTTCCTCTGGAGAATTTCTAGATTTTCTGTTTTACTCCATTTTTCTGAAATTTTATAATGATGTAAATGGGAGTCTATTTTTAATCTGTTGTGCTTGGCAATAACACTCTCAAATTAGAGTAATATCTTTTAGATATATGGGATTTTCTTGAATTTTCTTTAGGATTCCTCCCCTCCACCCACACTGCCATGTTATCCTTTTCCTCTTTCTAGGATTCTCATTATCTGAACCTCTTAGACTAATCTCCTCATTTCTTTCCATCTCTTTATGTTCTATGTTTTGGAATATTTTCTCAAGTTTACCCTTCATCTTGTCTTTTGAGGGCTTTTTCTCTGCTCTTATATTTTCTATTTCCTAGTATTTTTCTACACTTCTTTGCTAAGAGTTTTTCTTCTTTTATCTGCTAATAATTGTTTTTTGCAAGTTTCTTCCCTTTGCACACTCTTTATTTCACAACAGTTGTCTTTTTCTTTCTGGCCTCTGTCATTAACATTAGAAGTATTTCCCCCAAAATCTGGCTGTCTGCCCATGTTTAATAGTGGGGAGACTAAAATGGTGATTAGAAGCCCTAAGTGGATGTGTATGTATGTGCTCTCTGCATTTGGACTTTAATGAAGAACTATAATTAAAGGCTGGGCCATTTCATTTGGTAATCTCTGTGTCTGTATCTTTTAGGCTCCTTCTCTTGTGGTGATCAGATGCCCCAGAGAAGGCTTTTCTAATTTTCTGACTAAGAGAATAATCCTGTTGCCAGTTTTCTTGATGTGAAGAAAGAATGCTGAGGTCCTTAATATTTAAAATGTTAACTTTTTTATATCTCCTGTTTTCATTATGGAGAGCCAACTTGAAACTCTGTGTGTGTGTGTGTGTGTGTGTGCATGCACACACACACATATGTTCATGTTCTGTGTCAAGAACACTGTAGCCTGTGTCTTGTCTTCTGCTTTCTGTTTCTGGAGCGAAAGGGAGGGCATTTGTCTTGCTCCTTCCTTGGTGATAAGAATAATATCCTTAGTAAGGTCTGAGCTGAAAATGGCTCTCCTAATAAAGATCTGTTTATTCTCCATTAGCACCCCTGAATCTATTCTCGCTCATTCTCTGCTCTGCTCCATGCCCTGCCAGTGTCATCACCTGGGATTCCCCTTACCTCTGGCTTCTGTTTAGATTTGGCCAATAAGAGGTATCAGCAAAGAATCAGAGGGTGGAAGAGAGAGAGAGAGGAGAAATATAACACTGCCACTTCCTCTGCTCTGTGCCATGACTCTGACAGCAGATGTGTCCCTCCATGTCTACAGCTCCTTCTAAGCAGCCCTCCACCATGACTTCTGCTCTCAAGGAAGGCTGGTAATGGGTGCAAGCTCTTTCTATTGTCCAGGTGCCTGAACATTCCTTGTTTCTTAGCCATAAAAGTAGTTGTTTCTCCATTGGGAACATTTAGGATAAATTATTTCCTGCTAGGACACTGACTTATGGCTACAAAGAAAAACAGGGGTCAAGCTATTTCTTGGCTATTACTATTACATTCCTGTCATCCCTGAACTGCAGCTCATGTGATTTACTCTTTGTAGCAAACACTGTACTTGTCATGAAGGGATCACACTTTTATACTCAAGGTCAGGTGAAAGAATGGGCTTTTCAAATTCCTGGAGTTCTAGATAACTTAGCTTTAATCCCTGATGTTTAAACTATGTTATAGGAATTCTCTCTAAAATATATAAAGCAGACATTTTTCTTCTTCCAGGGTGTCCTGATTATCACTAGGGAAATCAATGGACTTGTCTGGCTATGTTGATTTAAATGAAAAACTTAAGGGGATTGGGCTTAATGGAAATGCAAGCTAATATACTCCTGGGAATTTCTTTCAAAGGTGAAATCCCTGTTCTCAGCTTATGTTTGATGCTACTTACTCTTCATCTGAAAGGAGTCTCCTGCATAGTCTCCTCTGTTTAGAGACCTTACTTTCCTAACATTTCCCTAGTGCTTCTGAGTCTGGTGAGCTTGCTCTCCTCTTGGGAAGACAGGAGTCTGGGAGGGTGGTGATGGTGAGGGCTAGAGAAATTTAACATTCCCTTTGTGTGCAGGAGTACAGTCAGGTTAAATATGTAGTTTCAAAAATTTAGAGATAGCTCTGGTAAAGGACAGGGGCTTGTTACTGGACCTGCCAGCCTTTTGGTAGTCATGGCATTTCTCTTTGCCTTGGGTGTCCCTTGGCTTTCACTTGAAAGGTGGACTATATCTATCCTTCCACTACTTTCTTGGTATGACCAATCTGCTTCTAGCATCAAATACAAACTGAGATGAGAGATTTCATTTAAGAAAAAAATTCCCGTGAGTATTTTGGTCTCTGTTTCATATTCAGCCCAATCTCTTAAAAACTTCCCTCAGACCCTGTGCTTACACTCACCCTCTGTTCCTGTGCACTGGTCCTTCCTTACATTCCAGAATTTCCCCATGCTCTCTCTTCAGCCAAACCCACTCTATCCATTCATAACAAAGTCCACCTCTATCTCTTCCAGAAAACCTTCCATGATCTCTCCAGCCTCAGATATTCTTTCCTCAGTCTGATATTTTCTAATATTTTGATATTTCCTCAGGTACCAAATTGTGTAGGTAAAACCCTGTTGTACTTCCTTTCATGTATATGTGAGTGCTTCAGTTCTTTGCTAAACTACAAACTCTTGGCAGGTAAAGCTCATGTGTCTTCCTTCTGTTGTAACCTACTCAACACCCAGCACAGCACCAGGCATGTAGCCTGGTGCATGTTTGTTAACTCAATAGCTAACTTATTTATTAGTATGCTATCTGCTCCATTTTTCTAAAAGCTCTAAGTAGATGTTTAAAAAGTAGTACTTTAATTTCCTAGACTGTGTTTGGTATAAAATATTTCAAACAGTGTGAACTGTACCTGGGTAGAAATGTCAAGGGGGCAATAAATTATGCACTGTCTCATTCCTAGGTAAAACTAAATTTTTGGATGATTTTTTGACAGAATTATGTGAAAATGTAACCATTATGAGAATCATAAGTAAAGCTGTTCGGATGCTTGAGGCAAAAGGAAGAGTGACTGGCAAGTAATGGGGAAAAAGCAAAGCACATGTCTGGATTAAGAGTCTCCAGGTGATAGAGGAACAGTCCCATGCTGGCACCTTGTGGGTTTTAATGGGCTCCCTCTGCCAATCTTCTGTTTGCTCCCATGATATGGAGGCCAATTCTGAACATTTTGACTTGTTATGAAGTGACTTCCCAGCATTGATTTATGTGCTGACCCTGACTGGGGAGATGCTTGGAGGAGTTTCCTCATGGTGCTCTGACTGCATAGGTTATTTGTTCACATCCTTTTAATCACATGTGTTGTAACCATAAATAGTAACATCCTGTATTTTGTTCTATAGAAGGATAAGGCTCTAGTGAAGTGCAGTTAATCAAACCTACAGAAGAGGAATGTATCCTAAAAGCTTAATTAAATATGGAATTGGGTGAGAATCTACCCTCTTATGCTTTTAGTTTAATTCCAGAAAAGAAAAAATGAGACAGCAATGTTCGACTGAGAGTGAGTGGGTTGGAACCAAACACAATTTAACATCAACAATAGTGATCTTTTACCCACAGACTATATTTTAAAGAGGACAAAGTACTTTCACACCAATTATATAATTTATTCCTGCCAGTAACCTTTACAAGCAGAGCAGATATTGAGAATATTTTATTATATTTATTTTTCACTATAAAAGCATATTTTTGCATACCAGAATATTTATAGAATAGAGAAAAAAGGGGGAAATACAGCATTATTTCATTATTTCCATTTAGTTTTTAAAGATGTATCCTTTTCTTATTATATTGTTGTAATTAGTTGGAATCCAGATTTCTTCACCTAATATTGTAATGTAAGCATTTGCCTGTGTTTTTCTATGCTCCTCATAGTAATAACTTTTAATGGATTTATCATATTTTACTCTATATTTCATTTATTTTCAATTTTTCTGTTATTCTAAATAGTATTGAAAGGAACATTTTAGTTCACATAATTTTTGGTATTTAAGACTTCCCCCACTAATACTGAATTCCTGGAAGTGGAATTACTGGAGCAAAGGGTCTGAACATCTTTAGTGTGTGCTGATTCTTACTATCAGATTGTTTTCAGAGGGTTGGGCAAGTAAGTGTACATACTGGTTTGTGTGTGCCAGTTCTCTACAGGCTCATCAGAAATAGGGAAGTGAACTTTTAAATTACCAATGTAATACACGAAAAATGGTTTTTCATTGGTATTCCTATTTGAAGTTTTATTACTGTGAAATTGATCATTTCTCCATGTTTGTTTTCTAGTTACATTTGAAGGACAGACACTTTTATGCTCACTTTACAAATGAAGAAACCACTTCAGAGAAGTTAAGTGTCTTGCCTATGGTGACACAGCTAGTGAGTGGCATGCTGAAATGTAGATGCCAGGCTCCTAATTCTCCATCTAGGCTTTGTCTTATTTGAGCATTAGTCCCAGCTCTGTCACCATCTTCCTTGGGGATGTCTTCTCATTTCCTCAACCCTCACTCTCACTATCTGCAACATGAAATACTTAGACTGGAATCAGTGGTTTTCATTTTAAAATATAATTAAGTTGAAGAAGATTTTCTTCAAATGAATCTTGTGGTAAAACTCAATATATGAAACTGCTAAAGCAAAGCTACTCTGAGTTGACTGACAAGAGGACCGGAGGTCAGGGTTACTACCTCCTGTCTCCCTCAGAATCTCCATAGCACATTCTAATGTGCTTCCCTGAGACATTTGGGTATCATTTAGTCCAGTTCTTTTCTTCTTATTTTTTTCCCCAGTTTTTTTTTTTTGTTGTTGTTGTTGTTCTTTTTAGATGTAAATGACATTTAGCACTGTGTAAGTTTAAGGTGTAAAGCATAATGACTTACATATATTGTGAAATGATCTGGTGGTTTTCAAGCAGTGCTCCTATCATCCCATTTAGCTTTGATACTCTCTCAACTAGAATGACTCAGACTTTCCAGGATATATTTTAAACTTATTTTCTTGTTCCTTTGTTAGCTTACCCACAAGTGACTGATATCTGAGAATTTCTATTTCTGATGATAGAAGGCTCATGATATCATGAAGAGAAAACTGAGTTTAGATCCAGGACACCTAGATCCTTCTTCCTATTACATATGGGCTTTCTGTTAGTTTCTCCATCTAAAAAGGAAAGAGTCATCTCTGATTCTCCAACCACGTAGAGTTGTTGTGAGGATCACAAAATGTTAAGTTGTGTGTGTGTTCTCCTTCTCTCTTTCTAGCCATATGGTAGGTTAACTTCCCTGCTTCTTTTGCAGGTGGACACAGCCATGTGATTTGCTAGCCAATAATATGCTTGTGAAGTGACGTGTGTCATTTCTGGGTGGAAGTTTTAAGAGCCAGTGCACAATTCACCATGTTCATTCTTCTGTGCTGTAGTGATTATGAAAGTGCATGTCAAAATTAGGTCCTGGTCAGCTTGGGTTTGAGTGATTATTATGAGCCAAGAGCCTGGGACATCTAAACTGTCCTGGAACATAATCAAGAAATAAAGGTTTGTTGTGATAAGCTTTGAGATATTAAGGCTTTTTGTTATTACAACAAAACCTAGTCCATCCTAACTAGTAAAGTGTGTGTGATGACAATTAACATTATCAATGAAACGTCTTCCTCATTTTTAAAGTTGCTGAAGCCCTGGAAACGTAGAAAACACAATTCCCTAAACATGTTTTGTTTTTATTAAATCTTCTCCATTATGGTTTATTACAGGATATTGAATATAGTTCCTTGTGCTATACAGTAGGACCTTGTTGTTTATACATTCTATATATAATAGTTTACATCTGCTAATCCCAAACTCTCAATCCATCACTCTCCCTCTCTCCTTTCCCCTTGACAACCATAAGTCTGTTCCCTGTGTCTGTGAGCCTGTTTCTGTTTTGCTGATAAGTTCATTTATGTAATATTTTAGATTCCACATGTAAGTGATATGATATGGTATTTGTCTTTCTCTTTCTGACTTACTTCACTTAGTAATATAATCTGTAGATCCATCCATGTTGCTGCAAATGGCATTATTTCCTTCCTTTTTATGGCTGAGTAGTATTCCACTGTCTATATATACCACATCTTCTTTATCCATTCATTAGTTGATGGACACTTAGGTTGCTTCCATATCTTGGCTATTGCAAGCAGTGCTGCTATGAACATAGGGGTGCATGTATCTTTTCAAATTATAGTTTTTTCCAGATATATGCCCAAGAGTGGGACTCCTGGATCATATGGCAACTCTATATTTAGTTTTTTGAGGAATCTCCATATTGTTTTCCATAGTGGCCGCACCAATTTACATTCCCACCAACAGTGTAGGAGGCTTCCCTTTTCTCCACACCCTCTCCAGCATCTGTTATTTGTAGACTTTTTAATGATGACAGTTCTGACTGGTGTGAGATGGTACCTCATTGTAGATTTGATTTGCATTTCTCTGATAATTAACAATGATGAGAATCTTTTCATGTGCCTATTGGCCATCTGTATGCCTAAAGACTAGTTTTGAACTGCACAATCGGAAACACATTTAGCAATCACCGTAAGATTTGTAAAATCTTTTCTCTTGCAAGTTTAAAGGCAAGAAGGATAGTGAAACAACACATTGGCCAGATATCTGATTCATCTCTCCCTCCCCAGATACAGAATCTTCAGGTGTTTACAGAATGACTGTAAACAGAGATTCAAGATGTCTAAACTAATCTCTTACTAATCTTCTTATTCTCCCAGTGAGTTCAGGAAATCAGTGAGTTGAGCATTGCAGAGCATGCACGGTTATGAGAGAAATGTGTTGGGAAAGAGATATTTTGCAAAAAGATTTCACCTGTGCTTTATCTCAACACAGTTACCATAGTACAAAAACGGTGCTTTGAGAAGTGTTACTGATAAGGAATAAATTCATCCTGACCTTATAAAACTTGAAAGTGATGCTTTGTAGAAGTTACAGAGGTAAGCATGGCCTGGTGGTGCAGTGGGGCTGGCTCTCTAACCAACACCAAAGTGTCCTGTACACCTCACAGCACTTTCTGGGCCTCAGGTCCCTCATCTGTAAAATGAAGGTTCTAATTCCCGACCTACTGCTTCAGGATGAAATGAATACATATAAGATTATTTTTAAAAAGGGCAATTTTGTACTGAGTTGTTACTATCTGAAATTTCTATTTAATTTGTTTGGAAGCTTTTTTACTCAGACTCCTTAAGTCACAAGTGACAGGAAACCCATTCAAACTGTCTTGAAAACACCGTAAAACATTTAAGAGAAAGCATGAAAGGGGATTTGATTGCAAACTCCAGGGGCTCCAACGCTGCTCATGCTTCTCTCCATCTTCTGTGCTTCTCTAATGGGCAGCTTCCCTCTGCGTAGTGACCTCTGCAATCTCCAGTTATGGGAAATGGAGTGCTTCTCAGTACTGAAGCCCCTGCATTGGGTCACACTCTGTGTGACTTGGCTTGGTTTGGATAACGTGTTCATCCCTGGACATGTGAGGGGAGGAGAGTCCATTCATGTGGGGAGAGGTGGTTTCCAAAAAGAAAAATGAAGCACTGGGTGACCAAAACCAGCGGGGGTCCACACAGGAGGTGAGAGTATTCTTCTACTTGCCTTCTGAGGTTCAGGACTCTGAAAAGATGACTGCCACCTCAGCAGCCTTGGCATTGGGGTCTGTTTAGCTCTTAATCTTCTGTTTGTAGCCAGGGCTCAAGAGTCTTTAGAAAAAGCTGTTGGGGACATTCTCTAAGCTGCTGCAGCCACATAACTAAATTTATGAGATGTGATGAGGGGAATAGGAAAGGATGTCATCTTCGATGTTGAACTGCAAGAAAGAATTTTTTAAAGCTACTATTCATTCTGTAACCTGCTGGAGTTTACACTGGACATGATCTCAAAGAAGAGTATGTATGGACCCAGTGGCTGGAATTCAGGAGAAATGGATGCCTTTGCATTACACCTCCCCCACCTGCCCCATCCGTCAGGGCAAGCTGATTCAAATAGGCTTTGTATACCTGGCACCGAGCAAGGGGCTGGGAGCATGGTACAGGTTAGATAGTTGTAGACCTTGCCCTAGGGAGCTTCTAATGTTATTAGAGATGAAACTTCAACACAGAAAAAAGCTATAGACCATCAGAAACACATTAGATATAATTGGGTTTGCGGTTTGCAAAGAGTGCTGTGGGTTTAGGGAGGGGAAGAAGCAAGTTTACTAGTGGAGCAAAGAGAGGCCCCGTGGAGGAGGAGTGGAGAAATGGTTTAAAAATTCCAAGGTTGCAGCTCATCATGTGCCCGGTACTGCTCAGCACTGTACACCTTCCAAGAGTTCTCTCACTTCCTATCCTCTGCAGGGGGTTACTAATGAGACCCTCACTTTATAAATGGGGGTCTGGGCTCAGAGATATTAAAGTCATGCAGTAGGAATGGGAGAGTCAAACCAGTGGCCTGGACATCACCTACTGCTTCCTGCTCAGCTCACCTGTGACAACTTTGAGTCAAGGTTTTGCGACAACAACCATAATGATCCTGGCTCTTTGTCAAGGATGTGCCAGGAAGAACACCTCAAATAAGTGGTTCAGCCACAGCCTTGACAGTTATCTTAAATTAACATTTTTTAGTGATTAAATATTCTCTATATTAATGGATATTTTTTATATTAAAAAAGTAGATTAAACTTTTAAAGTTTTAGAATAAATACTATAATTTGTTGTAATTAATGCAATATAGAAAGCTTTTGAAAAATGAGAATTTCTGTTTAAGTTATACTGTAGGTTTTTTCTTAAGAAAATTATAACTGTGAAATTAAGAAGTCTTAGAGAATCAGTACAGTAACTTCCACTGACCTGGAAAACCCAGTAATCCAGTACTATCCCAGGCTAGACATGCAAGATTACTGGATTTTTATGGTACATTCCCTTCTTGAAAACTTATGGTACACATTTATGTTTAATACTTAGGTCCTGAAACACAAGTAGTCATAAATTATTCCATTTTACTTAAACCACATTTTCCATCCAAATTTATTTGATCACAGGTGAAAATTAAACCTCAATTAAAACTACTCTAAACAATACAGGACTTTTTATCTTAAGTGAGTAAAAAAAATAGGGCAGTTACAGAGTTAATTCAGTGACTCAACAATGACTTCAAGGATACAGACTTATTTCATCTTTTTGTTATGCCATCCAGAGCACATTAACTTATTCCATAGGTTTCCCCCATCGTGGACACTAGGCAAAATAATTTTCAGCTACAAAAGAGGGATATTAAAATGTATTTCTTTGTATCAGAAAAGAAAATTTTCCTTAGAAGCAACATAGCCCTCTCACATCTTATTGAAAAGATCTGGGTCCCATGCTTCTCCATCATTTATTTGTTTAGGGGTACACATGTGACCTAGTTCATCTTCCAGGTCAATCCCTGGAAAGGTGAATGAAATAGTTATGACTGGCTGGTACTAATCAAAGTTCACCCTCTGGAGCTATAGAGTTGCTTTACTCCTTTCTTAAACTGAGTTGTTGCTCAACACCTAAACAAGTTTAGGATTCTATGAAAAAGAAATAAAGGTGAAATTACAGTTGGGAGGCAGCCCTCAGCATCTGCCACAACCTGTCCCTTGTCTCCAAGATTAAGGACGAATGCAACACAAGTTAGGAAACCCAAAATGTCCCCTCTGTTAATAGAGAACAACGCTCCCCCTCCATGTTTGGCTTAATTACCTAGAGATTTGGCTGTGAATACTAGGAGCCATTTGTCAGTCATCATTTCCTCCTGTATCTCTACAGCATTTTTCAAATGGAAACACAGGAAAGCCATGCCACTCCAGTACTGACAGAGCCCCTGGGGGCCACCAGAACCCCCCAGTCCTTTACAGATCCTGTTTCAGGTAGTGATAGAGCCAGGTGGAAAACCCAGGCACCAGAAGCCCTACATGTGGAAATGGAGAATTCTGGAATCTAGTTCATGTGGGCTCTGGACATGAGAAGGTAAAGAGAAATGGAAAACCTGGTCAACTTTTCACATTGTGAAAGCAGCAATGTCCTTTGACTTGCCTGCTTCACCAAAGTCTCTTCCAGCCTTTTCTCTTGTTTCATCTTTGGGTTGATAGTCATTTTTTTCATGAGTGCAATAAATGCAACTTTGTGGGTTTTTTTTACAACTAAACTTAATTTCATTTATGAGTCCCCATTCTTGTGGGTGATGAAAATTCCAGTCAATCAGTGTTTTTGCACTTTCAAGGGGTTGAGTCTAGTTCCGAGGGGGCTTCTATAGTGTTGAGGGATCAGGTCCTTGCTATGTTCATTGTCCACTTGGCCTGCGAGGCCCTTGTTCTCTTGGCCTCTTCTGTGCATATGTCTTCACCTGGGTTCCCAGGAAGAAGACCTGAGATAAGGACTTGTGTGCAGGTGGTTTATTTGGGAGTTGACCCCAGAGAATTAGTAAGATGGGGGAGGATCATAACATGTTGTGTTACTGAGTTGGTCACACTGTGAACAATGGAGCCCAGTCCCACCAGGACACTTTGAGGAATATGAGGAACTCCTCTCAGAGATTTGCATCTGAGGCCTGACCATTTTTCTATTGTTCTCTACATTGATTGAGGCTGTCTTGTGTGTAGGGGTAACGTTCTTGCACTTCTAGGATGCTTCATGTTCATGCAGCTGGGCTGGCCTCCACCTGCCCACTCCCCACCCTGCTGACAGTGTTGGAGAAACCCTAGCACAGAAAATTAAAGAAATACAGTGTGCACTTGGGCCAAGATGCTGTCAACCTGAAGTTAGTCAAAGCCACACTTGCAGCCACAGTGAAATCAGGAGTGCGGCCAAGAGGGTGTGAGAAAGGCACCCTCCTTCCTTCAATTCTGCGTGGAGAGTAAGAAGGAAAGAGGGAGAAGAGTAACTTTCTCACCAGTTCCCAAGTGACAGCCACTAGTACTGACCTGTCTTAAGGGACCTCCACCCCACAAATTCAAAGTGCTTCTTACCCTACACCCCATAGTGATAGATTCTGAACATCACTTTCTCAGCTATACCAAGGTCCAGGTGCTCCTGGCATTATCTTTCTTCAAAATCAAGGGATATTTGAAGACACAGAGTTTGCATCTCCTCACAACTAGGGTGCCTGCCGGACGCTGGTGGGGGCTCTTGATGCCCAAGGAGATGGGAGGAACCCCCAAATGACCGGGTAGGATGTGGAGGGAAAGTGAAGGGGGAAGAGAAGTGGAGGCCAGACAGGACTGGTACCCCTGAGGAGTGTCTGGGAGTGGGGAGGGTTTCCCATGCCTGGAAGGACCCTTGGGGGCTCGGAGGATCAGGAGTTTCCCCTGCCCAACCAAACCCCAGGAAGCTTGCAGGGCTCCCGGTCCAGGTCCTCTGCCCTCTGAGGCCTGCTCTGGGCCATGATGATCCTAGGAGCATAGGAGGGAGGCAGGGGGAGAAGAGAAGATGTGGGCAGGATGGGCCTTCCAGGACTGGAGGATCAGAGGAGGTGCAGAAGGTGTTTCCCCCACCCACTCGGCCCTGGGAAGCCTACTGAGCTCCCAAGCTGTGTCCCCTGCCACGTTGGTCCTGGGGGTGTAGGAGGGAGGTGGAGAAAAGAGGAGAGGCAGACGGGGAGGGGCCCTCCAGGATTGGAGGGACAGGGGAAGTGTTGTGGGCATTTTCCCCACCCACTTGGCTCTGGGAAGCCTGTTGGGCTTCTGGTTCTGGTCCCCTTCAGGGTCTCCCTCTGGCTGCATGGGTCCTGGAGGCATAGGAGGGGGAAAGAAGAGAGGCCAACGGGGAGGGCCCCTCTGGGATTGGAGGATTGGGGGAATGTGCCTAGCATTTCCACTGCTCACTCAGGCCAGTAAGCCTGCTGGGGTCCTGGACCTGGTCCTCTGCCCTCCAGGCCAGAGACACTCTGGGGTCCCTCCTGCTGTGTTGAACATATCCCCACCCACCACCACCCCAGGGCCTTTTCTGTCCCTGTGGGTCCTAAGCATAGGCCCTGCCCACCACCTAAACCCTGCATCTACCTAAGCCCCACCCCCCACAGCCAAGGCATTTTCTGGCTTTTTTTTTTTTAACGCCTCTTTTTTACTATTTTGGTTCTGTTTTACCTTCTGGTTGTTGTTCCTTCTATATTTTTACTTTTTTATTCTTTCTAACATATCTGTTAGTTTTCTAATCTTATTTTATTTTTTTACTGTTTTTTTTTGTTCTGCTCCTTTTCTCTTTCTTCTTGTTTGGTTTTTTTTTTTTTTTTTTTTTTTGCTATCCTACATGGCTTGTGGGATCTTGGTTCATGAGCTGGGGGTCAGGCCAGAGCTCCTGCAGTGGGAGCTCTGAGGCCAAACTACTGGACTAACAGAGAACCTCAGACCCCAAGGAATATTCATTGGAGTGAGGTCTCCCAGAGGTCCTCATCTCTGCATAAAGACCCAGCTCTACCCAACAGCCTACAAACTCCGGTGTTGAAAGCCTCAGGTCAATCAACCAATAAGATAGGAACACAATCCCACCCATCAAAAAAAAAAAAGAGGTAAAAAAATATGTCACAGATGAAGGAGCAAGGTAAAAACCTACAAGACCAAATAAACGAAGAGGAAATAGGCAACCTACCTGAAAAAGAATTTAGAGTAATGATAATAAAGATAATCCAGAATCTCGGAAATAGAACAGAGCATGGATTGAGAAAATACAAGAAATGTTTAAAAAGATCTAGAAGAACTAAAGAACAGACAAACAGAGATGAACAACACAATAAGTGAAATGAAAAATACACTAGAAGGAAGCAATAACAGAATAACTGAGGCAGAAGAACTAATAACTGAACTGGAAGACAGAATGGTGGAAATAACTGCTGAGGAGCAGAATAAAGAAAAAAAAGAATGAAAAGAATTGAAGACAATCTCAGAGACCTCTGGGACAACACTAAACACAACAATATTCAAATTATAGGGGTCCCAGAAGGAGAAGAGAAAAAGAAAGGGTCTGAGAAAATATTTGAAGAGATTATAGTGGCAAACTTCCCTAACATGGGGAAGGAAATAGCCACCCAAGACCAGGAAGCACAGACAGTCCTATACAGGATAAACCATAGGAGAAACACCCAGACACATATTAATCAAACTAACAAAAATTAAATTCAAAAATAAAATATTAAAAGCAGCAAGGGAAAAGCAAAAAATAACATACAAAGGAATCTCCATACTGTTAAGAGCTGATTTTTCAGCAGAAACTCTGCAGGCCAGAAGGGAGGGGCAGGATATACTTAACGTGATGAAAGAGAAGAACCTACAACCAAGATTACTCTACCCAGCAAGGACCTCATTCAGATTCAATGGATAAATCAAAAGCTTTACAGACAAACAAAAGCCAAGAGAATTCAGGACCACCAAACCAGCTTTGCAACAAATGCTCTAGGTGGGAAACACAAGAGAAGAAATACAAACCCAAAACAATTAAGAAAATGGTAATAGGAACATACATATCAATAATAACCTTGAATGTAAATTGATTAAATACTCCAACCAAAATACACAGACTGGCTGATACAAAAACGAGACCCACTTCAGACCTAGGGACACATACAGACTAAAAGTGAAGGGATGGAAAAAGATATTCCATAGAAATGGAAATCAAAAGAAAGCTGGAGTAGCAATACTTGTATCAGATAAAAATAGACTTTAAAACAGAGACTGTTACAAGAGATAAGGAAGGGCACTACATAATGATCAATCCAAGAAGATATAACAATTGTAAATATTTTTGCACCCAACATAGGAGCACCTCAATGTATAAGGCAAATGCTTACAGCCATAAAAAAGGAAATCAACAGTAACACAATAATAGTAGGGGACTTTAGGGACTTCCCTGGTGGCGCAGTGGTTGAGAATCTGCCTGCCAAAGCAGGGGACACGGGTTCGAGCCCTGGTCCGGGAAGATCCCACATGCCGCGGAGCAACTAGGCCCGTGTGCCACAACTACTGAGCCTGCGCGTCTGGAGCCTGTGCTCTGCAACAAGAAAGGCCGCGATAATGAGAGGCCCGCGCACCGCGATGAAGAGTGGCCCCCGCTCTCCGCAACTAGAGAAAGCCGTCGCACAGAAACGAAGACACAACACAGCAAAACTAAATAAATAAATAAATAAATTTATTAAAAAAAAAATAGTAGGGGACTTTAACTCCACACTTACACCAATGGACAGATCATCCAAACAGAAAATAAATAAGGAAACACAAACTTTAAATGACAAAATAAACCAGATAGATTTCATTGATATCTATAGGACATTCCTCCTGAAAGTGGCAGAATACACTTTCCTCTCAAGTGTACACAGAACATTCTCCAGGATAGATCACATCTTGGATCACAAATCAAGTCTCTGAAAATTTAAGAAAATTGAAATTGTATCAAGCATCTTTTCTGACCACAACACTATGAGATTGGAAATCAATTACAGGAAAAAAAAACCTGTAAAAACCACAAATACAAGGAGGCTAAACAGTGAGCTATTAAATAACCAAGAGATCACTGAAGAAATTAAAGAAGAAATTAAAAAAAAAAAGCATAGAAACAAATGACAACAAAAACACGATGACCAAAAACCTATGGGATGCAGAAAAAGCAGTTCTAAGTGTGAAGTTTATAACAATTCAATCTCACCTCAAGAAACAAGAAAAATCTCAAATAATCTAACCTACACCTAAAGGAACTAGAGAAAAAAGAACAAAGAAAACCCAAAGTCAGTAGAAAGAAAGAAATCATAAAGATCAGAGCAGAAATGAATGAAATTGAAATGAAGAAAACAATAGCAAAGATCAATAAAATAAAAGTTGGTTCTCTGAGAAGATAAACAAAATTGATAAACCTCTAGCCAGACTCACTGAGAAAAAAAGGGAGAGGACACAGATCAGTAAAATTAGAAATGAAAAAGCAAAAATCACAACTGACACTGCAGAAATACAAAGGATTATAAGAGACTACTACAAACAACTAAGTGCCAATAAAATGGACAACCACGAAGAAATGGACAAATTCTTGTAAAGGTACAATTTTCCAAGGCTGAACCAGGAAGAAATAGAAAATATAAGCACACCTATCACAAGTAATGAAACTGAAACTCTAACTTAAAATCTTCCAACAAACAAAAGGACAGGAACAGATGATTTCACAGGTGAATTCTATGAAACATTTAGAAAAGAGCTAACACCTATCCTTCTCAAAATCTTCCAAAAAATTGCAGAGGGAGGAACACTCCCAAATTCATTCTCCAAGGCCACGATCACCCTGATACCAAAACCAGACAAAGATATCACAAGAAAAGAAAATTACAGACCAATATCACTGATGAACATAGATGTAAAAATCTTCAAAAAAAATACTAGCAAACAGAATCCAACAACACATTAAAGGATCATACATCATGATCAAGTGAGATTTATCCCAGGAATGCAAGGATTCTTCAATATACGCAAATCAATCAATGTGATATACTATATTAATAAATTAAGGAATAAAAACCATATGATCATCTCAATACATGCAGAAAAAGCTTTTGACAACAGCGATTTATCACCAATTTACGATTAAAACTCTCCAGAAGATGGGCATAGAGGGAACTTACCTCAACATAATAAAGGTCATATACGACAAACCCACAGCAAACATCATTCTCAATGGTAAAAAACTGAAAGCATTTCCAGTAAGATCAGGAACAAGACAAGGATACACTCTCATCACTCTTATTCAACATAGTTTTGGAAGTTCTAGCCACAGCAATCAGAGAAGAAAAAGAAACAAAAGGAATACAAATTGGAAAAGAAGAAGTAAAACTGTCACTGTTTGCAGATGACATACTATACATAGAAAATCCTAAAGATGCCACCAGAAAACTACTAGAACTAATCAATGAATTTGGTAAGGTTGCAAGACACAAAATTAATGCACAGAAATCTCTGGCATTCCTATACACTAAGAATGAAAAATCAGAAAGAGAAATTAAGGAAACAATCCCATTTACTATTGCAATAAAAAGCATAAAATACCTAGGAATAAACCTACCTAAGGAGGCAAAAACTTGTACTCAGAAAACTATAAAACACCAATGAAAGAAATCAAAAATGACATAAACAGATGGAGAAATATACTATGTTCTTGGATTGGAAGAATCAATATTGTGAAAATGAATATACTACCCAAAGCAATCTACAGATTCAATGAAATCCCTATCAAACTACCAATGACATTCTTCAGAGAATTAGAACAAAAATGTTTACAATTTGTATGGAAACACAAAAGACCCCAAATAGCAAAAGCAATCTTGAGAAAGAAAAACGGAGCTGGAGGAATCAGGCTCCCTGACTTCAGACTATACTACAAAGCTACAGTAATCAAGACAGTATGGTACAGGCACAAAAACAGAAATATAAATCAACTCAAAAAAACAAAGAACCCAAGTTAACAATGGGAGGAAGACCTAAATAGACATTTCACCAAAGAAGACATTCAGATGGCCAAGAGGCACATGAAAAGATGCTCAGCATCTCTAATTATTAGAGAAATGCAAATCAAAACTCCAGTGAGGTATCACTTCACACAATTTAGAATGGCCATCATCAAAAAATCTACAAACAATAAGTGCTGGAGAGGGTGTGGAGAAAAGGGAACCCTCTTACACTGTTGGTGGGAATGTTAATTGATACAGCCACTATGGAGAACAGTATGGAGGTTCCTTAAAAAACTAAAAATAGAACTACCTTATGACCCAGCAATCCCACTACTGGGCTTATACCCTGAGAAAACCATAATTCAAAGGACACGTATTCACTGCAGCACTATTTACAATAGCCAGGACATGGAAACAGCCTAAATGTCCAATGATAGGTGAATGGATAAAGAAGATTTGGTACGTATGTACAATGGAATATTACTCAGCCATAATAAGGAACGAAATTGGGTCATTTGTAGAGATGTGGATGGACTTACAGACTGTCATACAGACTGAAGGAAGCCAAAATTAGAAAAACAAATATTGTATATTAACGCATATCTGTGGAATCTAGAAAAATGGTACAGATGAACCTATCTGTAGGGCAGGAATAGAGGCGTAGACATAGAGAACGGACATATGGGCATGGGGATGGAAGGGGAGGGTGGGACAAACTGTGAAATTTTCACATAAATAAATTACCATGTGTACAATAGATAGTGGGAAACTGCTGTATAGCACAGGGAGCTCAGCTCAGTTCTCTGTGACGACCTAGATGGGTGGGATGGGGGGTTGGGAGAGAGCTCCAAGAGGGAGGCAATATAGCCTGATTCAATAGCTGATTCACTTCATTGTACAGCAGAAACTAACACAGCATCATAAAGCAATTTTACTCCAATTAAAAACAAACAAAGAAAGAAACAAAATCAAGGGATCCTTTCTAAGTTCTTGGGGTAAAACATTGCCTTTCTGATTGCTATTATTCTATGCTGTGACTTCCTTGGGACCTAAACTTTAACATTCATAAAAGAAGAATTGACTCTTGCCTTGGGCTGGCTTGCTCCTAGAGCAGACTCTGAGACAAGGATTTAAGTGCAAGTAATTTATTTGAGAGGTCATTTGAGGAAGCACCATAGAGAAGTGTAGAAGTGTGTTGGGGAAGCCAACAAAATGTGTTATCAAACAGGAACCACTGTGGGCAACTGGGGTTTACTACTGCTAGGGAATGCTGGAGCCAGTAGAACACCAGTCTCAGAGTTATCCCACTTGAGGGGGAGGCAGCTAGGGCATTTATCTACCAGCTCTGTTAGTTACTGGATAAGAAGCTATTCCCCCAGCTTTTTGGAGTTTCTCCGGTGGAAAGCTCTCAGGTAACAAAATACATATATGGCAGGTGGACATGGGGTAAGGAACATGGGAATGATAAAGTCCTGAAGGGACATGGATGCAACACCAACAGCACCTGCTTCGACAGTCTTGCTCTTTCTCGTTCATCTCTCCATCCTTCCCTCAGGAAGTCAACAGGAAATGACCTGCTGGTTGGAAATGGGGAAAGGAAACAGACATAATGAAGTTCTGTGGGGAAATCCTTACTTAATATGTCAAAACATTATCCTAGTAATATTACTTACTGGGAAGACTAATGGCTTCTTCCATGGGCAGAAGCAGTGTTTTCATTTGCCTGACTTTAGGGTCTAGAAAAATTTCAAAGTGATCATGGTGCCTGAAGGACCAAGGATTTGTCAGCCAGCATATGGGTAGGCGTGTTATCAGTTAATGGCAGTGTTACTTGTTTACCCTTCGAGTTTATGAAGGCAGCTCAGCATTGTGGTTAAGAACTAGGTTCAATTCATCAGGGCCTTATTGCAAACGCTGGCTCAACTATTCACTTGCTTTTTGAACCTGGGCAAGATACATAATACCCCAGAGACTCGTTTTTTTCTTCTTTAACATGAGAATAATAAAGTACCATCTTCATAGTGTTGTTCTGAAATCAGATGAGATTTGATTTGGATAACGCATTGCCACAGCATCAGGCCCATAGTAGATATTTCATCAATGTTAGATATGAGGGCCCATTTTCAGCTGGTATGTATTGGTTGTTTATGGTTAGTGTCTCTTCTGATTATTGTTATTAGAGGGGGTAAGGATATGTTATTGAAAAAATTCCTATGTTGAAATCCTAACCCCAATATGATGGTATTAGAAGTGAGGGTGGAGCCCTCATGAATGGGATTAGTGTCCTCATAAGAAGAGACAAGAGAGAGTTTACTTGTTCTCTGCATCTATGTGAGGATGTGATGAGATGTCTGCAGTCTGGTCTGCAGTCTGCAGCCAGGAAGCAGGACCTCGTCAGAAGCTGAATGTGTTGGAACCCTCATCTTGGACTTTCAGCTTCCACAACTGTGAAAAATAAATTTCTGCTGTTTATCAGTCACCCAGTTTATGATATTTTGTAGTAACAGCCTGAAAAGACTAAGACAGGGTAGTTCTGACATGGGAGGACCTTCCATGTCCTAGACCTCCCGACACATTCTCAGCCTTCCTTCTATTTGCCATCCTGCACTTGTGTTTGTGATAGCTAGACCTCTGATGCTCAGTCTGCCACTTGGTGCCACACAGAGGAAAATTTTCATCCCTTGTCCTCAGACCATAGCTGGTGGGCCTGGAGAGGAACCACTTCACCTCAGCTGGTGTGCCTGATCCCACTTCCTTGACATCTTGGAGAGAGCTGATCCCTGCCTCTTGTGGGCTGGCTGGCTCCACTGGACCTTGTCATAATTCGCACTGCTGAACTTACCAGTCATGAGAGCATTACTTGCTTGAGAGACCCTTGAGGACAGAGGATGGGTCTTATTCAACTCTGACACATAGGAGGGTGGGTATTGAAATTTCTCCATGCTGATTCATAATAGGCTGTTTCCTTGAGCTACCAAAGTGCCTCCTCCCCTTCTTGTCTAGGCTACACCTGCTCCTCCCTAAGAACCTCTCCCAAATCCACTATTAGCTAATGCTCCAGCCCTTGACCAGAATCCATTCCTGTAGATGGTGGCAGCTCATACTGAATCCAGCCTTTGTACCCCAACACTGAATTAAATTTCGGAGATGGAGTTTTGGATGAAGCAGAAAAGAACAGCTTTATTGCTTTGCCAGGCAAAGGGAGCCACAGTGGACTAATGCTCTCAAAACTGTGTGTCTCAACCTGGAGGCAGTAGTGAGGAGTTTTATAGTAACAGTTCAAAGAGGGTGTGATCAGCTTGTTCAATCATTCTTCTGATGGATTCATGGTGAGGTAAGTGGGAGTCAGCAATATCAGCCTTCTGGTTCCAACTGGTCTGGGGTCTTCATGCTTGTGGGCAGCACACCATTAACTTCTCCCACCTGGTGGGTGTTTCAGTATCTGCAAAACAACTCAAAGATATTGTTATGTGTATCCCTTGAGGAGGAACCAGGACCCTGCCCCAAGGTTGCAGTATTGTTTCTTGACTGTTTCTCCCTTGTCTCTGCATCCCCTCCATTCCCTGATTAGCAAATATTTGAACCTGCCCCTTGGAGCCCAGGGAAGATCATGGGGGCTGAATGAAGCCTGTTTCCTGTAATTAAGAAATGGGGGACACAGAAAGACTTTTGTGCCCAGGAGCCCCACATGGTCCTGCTCAGTTTCAATACCTGGTTGTTAAGTATTTTGAACATCTCTCCTGGACAAACCATGGGCACACAGGAAGCTATTGCTGAACTAAATGTTCTATGGATAGTGGTCAACAAGGGTGATTTTTCTAATTAAAGAATACTCTCTTCTAGGCTCCCCTGGGAATATTCCTTCCCTCTATGTTTGCAAGTCCAAATCTCACTCATGTCTTCATGAGCCTGATGAAACAACAGAAAGTAAGAGCTGGTTGGGATCAACTCTAACCTACCTTCCTCATCTAAAAATTGAGGAAACATTTCTGGAGCCAGGAAATGTCTCACTCAAAATGCCAGGCATCCACGTAGCATTTCTGACCTTACTCATCAGCCGTGTGACCATGGGTGCCTGGAAACACTCCTCTCCACACTGAACCTTGAAGTTCCCAGTTTATTAGGTGCTTACTCTAGTGGGGACATGTCCTTAAGCATTTATGTGGAATATAGCATCCCTAAGTGGTAGGTTCTGCTATCACCCTCATTTTATAGATGAGGAAACTGAGGCTTAGAGAGGTTAAGTAACTTGCCAAACACATGTAGTAATAAATTGCTAGAGCTCTTAACTGCTATGCTTTAAATTTTCTTTTTCAGTCACGCTCCTCCTTGTAACTTGTAACTTCTTTACAAATTGTAACTTCTCCAGACCCTGAGGGCAGGGTATCATTTCAGTATCGCCTCCCTCCTCTGGCACAGTAATAGGCGGGCACTTAGCAAATATTTGTTGAGTGAAAGAATGAACACATGAATACTAAGAGCAGCTGAACTATGACATGAAGGGAAAGTGTATTCAGAGTTCATATTTACATGGGGAGCAGTGGAGAATAGGCAGATGCTATGGTTTTGGATGTAAGCTAAAGAGAAATTTATGAGTGTGGGCAGTGAAGCCAGATTGGCTGTAGTTGGGTAAGAGGGCATACTTCTCCAGCCCTAGGGCTATAAATACCATCTTTTCAAGTTTGCATCATTTTTCCCAAACCTTTCCGAAAACTCTGCATGGTACCAAGTCTAAATGAGTTTCCTCTTAGTTACTAGCCACTTTGGGAGGGAGATTTCACCCAAATTTGCCACACAATTCACTGCCAAAAAATTCCATCATCTTTACCTGCATCAGAGGGCAAATTTTCCCATTTAATTATCTGAATCAGCTGAAGATCTAAGTAGTATCTTGAAGGTTTCCACGCAGTTGCTGTAGACTACCTGCCTGCCTTTTAAGATAGTGGTGTGACAATTTGAGGAGTCACTGCAGAGTTCCTTAGCAATGTCACCTCCATCGTGACCTACCAAAACTATTTATATGTGAATGAGGACATAATTCCACAACAACAGTAGCTTAATTTTACTTCTCCTGGAGAGAAAACGTCCCCACAAAACACTAGCTTTGCCTGTAGTTTATGATTTTATTTAAATGGATGCCCATTGTTGACAGGGTACTTTGATGAGCCCACATCTGCAAGTTCAACCCACAGACATATCAGCAAAAGGTTGTGAGGGAGGCCTTCTATTCTACGAAATTGCCATATTCAGTAGGCAAATGTGCATTTTTTTTCTGTTGCCAGAGATCCTCTATATTTTAGCACAAGTGCTCTCAATTTACACAGGAAAGAATCATTTAAAGACTTCTTGTGTCAATAGCAGCTTTATGAGCATAGAAGGAATTTAAAGGAAAACACAGCCTGTGTACAATACCTGGGGTAACTCTGCATCTTGGTAGAAGACATGAGTGTTTTTTAAAGCCAAATTAACTGATTGCAGGTGTTCTTTAAATAAGAATGGAAAATACAAACTGTCCTTTCATTCAAAGTCACTGAATCTTGAAAAACAGAATCATGGAATTGCTAATGGAGACAGTACTACTTGGTCCTTCAGTGTAAAACACTGGCCTTTTTCTTCCCTTGTCTGTATTTCCTTTCATCCTCCCATCCATTCATCCACCCATCCATTCATTCATCTGTCCATCGTTCCATCCATCCATCCATCCATCCACCCATCCATCCATCCATCCATCCATCCATCTGTCCTTCCAAGCAGCATGTGTTGCATTGGCGGCCCCTCTGGTCCAGGCATTGTTCTGGATGGGGGGATGGTGTAGAAGATAGACAAGATCCTGCTTTCATGAAATTTCATTCTGGGGTGTGTGTGTGAAGAAGGCAAATAAGCAACCAGTAAATAAATGAATAAGTAAAGCAATTTCAGAGCGTGAGAAGGGCTATGAATAAAAATTAAATTTGTGTCTTATAAGAGAGTGACTTGTGGGGTGGGATGGCTACTTTAGATGGAGTGAATGGAGGAAAGGTTGCAGAGGAGGTGGATTTTCAGCCAGTATCTGAATGACAAGAATGATTCATTATTCAAAATTCTGAGGGAAGAGCATTCCAAGTAAAGGATAAGCAAGTGGAAAGGCCTTGAAGTGATACTGCACATAGCTTCTTGAGGAAAACTTACGGAAAGAGTGATCTGAGAAAGGAAGAGTTAAAAAATGTGGAATTTAGATATGTCTACTTGGACAGAAGACAATTGGAGTGGTATGAATGATTCTCATCTAAACTCTTTCACCACAAGTTCACTCTTGGAAGTGATTTCTTCAAGCTTTGGCTATTTTAATCTCTTGGCCACTTGGTGGCACTGTTGCACCATGTAATTTTGCCAGGCCCCTGTTTGGATTTGTGTTAGAGAGAGCAGGAATGAAATTGTGCCTTTCTAAGACTGAGAGGATACCGTTTCTTGCCATGTTAAGCAGCACTTTGCTACTGTGAAAATTCTTTTCCAATGGGAAAGATTACTTTCACTCCAAACCTAGAAGAGAGTTGCCATTTGTGTAGGGGACCCCAGATGCTTTGTGATTCTGGAACCCCAAGAACTCTCAAACTTTCTGTCTAAATGAAGTTGCCAAGTGACACAACTCAACTCTAAGGCACTGTCCGGTGCTCACGTTGGTTTTGAGGAGAGGAGGGGCTGGAAATCTCTCTTTTGGAAATGCAGGCATGATAGCCACATAATTAATGAGACACCCACCTTTCTCTCAATAAACCTTGGGAGCTGGCTGTTATGAGACACGGGGGATTCCTTCTACTTCCTGGGTTAGATAATTATCAAGTCATTTTAATATCCTGTTTAACATTATGTCCCTGTTGTCATGGAAAGAATTGGATTCTGCAGAGAGCACTGGTGATTGAAGGAGATACACATGACTGCTAGTGCAAACCTGTAGGCCAAGGTGAGTCTCACTTTCAAGTTTGACTCCACTTTTTCTGGAGCCCAGTCTGTCTTTTGTGGTACAGACTGCATCCCACAGGTACCATCAATCTTTCCTCCAGTTTGGGCATGGCTCTTGGGTCCATACAGATCTAGAACCAGCGTTCCTGGCACAATCTGCTGTGCTTTGAAAAGTAACTTAATCTCCTTACTCTGCCTTATCAAAATGGGATGTGACAAGACCCCATTAACCTGTGAAGTCAGTGTGCCTGGAGAGGTCCCTGCTAAACAATTTACCAGCTGTGTGATCCTGGGCCAGTCAAGCCACCTCTCTGAGCTTCTGCTCCTTGCCTTGAACAAAGGACAATGCACCTTTCTCACAAGAAGAATTAAGCTAATCAATAAAGGTGAAGGAACCATACAACTGCAAAATGCTAAGTTAATACAAAGTATAATTGCCATTATTCCTGATATATTTCCTTTTGTATTTTCCCACATATTTCTCAAGAAGGCAGAAAAGAAAGAAAAAACACCAAAAACCATAAGGAGCTAGGAATCAGTTGTACAAGTTTACAAACCAGAAACCCTCTGGTTAGAGGAGGAAAGGACACATCTGCTGTGATATGTTTCAGCATTTGCAGGTGTTGTAAAGTCAAACTATTTGCTCCTTTCTTTCTAAAAATTAATTTACTTTTTATTGAGATATAATTTAGATACCATAACATTCATCATTTTGAAGTGTACAATTAAGCATTTTCACACAGGTGTGCAACCATCACTATTGTCTAAATGCAGAACACTTGCATCAGTCCAAAACAAACCTATACCCGATAGTGTCCCACAGATCTCTGAGGTTCTGTTCCTTTTTCTTCATTTTTCTTTTCTGTTTCTCAGACTGGGTTATCTCAGTTGATTTATGTTCAAGTGTGCTGATTCTTTCTCTACCTGTCCAAATCTGCTGTTGAGCCCCTCTAGTGAATTTTCCCTTTCAGTTATTTTACTTTTCAACTCCATAATTTCTACTTGTTCCTTTTCATTATTTGTCTTTATTGATATTCTCTATTTGATGAGATATCATTCTTATACTTTAATTCTTTGACATGATTTCCTTTAGGTTTTTAAATTATATTTGAAATTCCTGATGGAACTGACCAGGATCCTGCAGCATCCCCCCCAAATACCCACCAAGTAGAAAGTCCCCTCCACATCCCCTGCCTCTTGTTTGTAGAAAAGGTGAAGTCTCCCAGGCCTCCCTGAGTCACAAAAGAGCAGGCCCAAGCAGCTAATGATTAGGATAATAGAGTCACAGACTCAGTGTCTGATGAAAGAATGGGATTACACTATAGCTCATAATAATCTATATCTTTGTGGACATTAGAATAATTGTAGCTTGGTCTGCCCATATATGTAAGCAGGCAACTAAAATTGTCAGCAAAGAGATGCTATAGGCCCATGTCGACATCTTCCACTCTGAAAATATAGCATCTTAGGTCAGCATGAAGAATTTACAGAAGACAGACCTTCACCCCTAATCCCATGGGAATGGAATGATGTCTGACAAGTGGAGATTTGTAAGCAGCTCATTTGCCCCTTTCCTGTTTGCCTATTTCTGCTCCCCTTAAACCTTAATTATAAAAATGAGATCAGTAGGTAACATTTCACCTAACTCATGACTTCTACTCTACTGAATGTACAGAATGCCTTGCCTAACCAGTTGATTCCTTTCCTGGATTAAAAGGAGTAAGAATGAAGAATTAAGTAGTTAAAGAATGACTGATTCTCTATTCCCATCTTCCCCTCTTAGCAAATTTGCAGGTGGACCATGTGGGCAAGATAACCTCCAAAGGAAGATCAGGAGAATTCAGCAGGTCTGCACACAATAGAAAAATGATGAAGAATATGAGCTCCTACCTTAATGATTAACTGAGATTGTTTCCCCTTTTTCCCTTTAAAAATTGTCATGGCTGAGCAGAATCTTTGGAATTGGTCTCCAGATGTGAATCCTCCTTCTCCCCAGATTGCTGGCTTTTCTGAATAAAACATCTTTCCTTTCTGCTGACACTCACCCCTTGATTATTGGCTTTTGAGTGGTGAGTAGCCAAACCTGAGTTCACACTGATTTAAAGTCTTTGTTTAATAAGTCCAATATTGAGTTTCCAAGGAACAGTCTTTATTGATTGATTTTTTTTCTTGTGCACGGGCCATACTTCCTTGTCTCTTTGCATATCTAACAATTTTTTTGGTAAAATGTGGACACTTTAAATAATAGAATGTAATGTGGCAATACTAGAAATCAGATTGTCCCCTCACTTTAGGATTTATTATTGCCGTGGCTTGCTGTAGCTGTTGTTTGTTTAGTGTTTTTTCCTGAACTAATTCTATACAGTGTGTATTTTCTGTTGTGTGTGGCCACTTAAGTCTCTACTCAGTTTAGTGTTCAGCTAATTATGGACAGAGATTTCCTTAAATGCCTGGAAGCAAAAAGTCTCCTAGTCTTTTGCAGGTGCTGTGTTTTGGGCACACCTTCAGTGCTCATCCAGACAGCTCACAAGTCTGCCTTGACCTTTTCTGCCCACTTGTGCAGAGTGTCAAGCTCAGCCAGAGAAGAGGGCATGGGCCTTCTTGGGTTTCCTGGGCTTGAGCACAGCCTTCTGAGGCAGATTCGCAGGGTCTCCTAGATTCCCAAGAGTATGGTTGAGCTTTTCAAAACCCTCAGCTTTTCCTTTTAAGATTTTTGGTTAGCCTATTGTTTGCCTCAGCTGTTTTTCATCACCACAGGCAGCGGAACTCTTAAAACACTTGCCCGTAAATGTTTTAGCCAAATGTTTTCCCTCTCACAAGGCTTTCACACTGGGCCACTGATAAAGACAGGCCTTTCCAATTGGATCTTCCAGGGAACCAGCAGACAGGTCAAAGAATGGCAATTCTTTGGGAATGAGGTCTGTTCTGCTCCCTTCAGTACCAGGAATGCAGACTGCTATTTCAAGGCTACCACTGAGCTGGAGAGGAGGATGGGACTAAGGTAAATTAAAATGCTACCCTGCTCCTTGTTCTTACTGAGATTCAGCTGTTTCTATTGCATAAACACTCCCTGGGGTGCTTGCTCTAAGCCTTTGGTTAATTTTCAAAGTTCTGAAAAAGTTAATTCTGACAATTTTTGTCAGTTTTTTAATTGCTTTTATGGAGGAGTGAACTTTCAGAGATCTATACTGTGCCATTTCCACTGGTGATCACCTACTCTTTTCTTTTTGAAGTTGCTGTGAAACCTATTTAGCAGTGTTGGAGTCATGTCTACACATACCAGACATCCTGTCAGTTTAGATCAGTGAGACTAATGTAACACTGACTTTGGCTACAAGACACAACCACCAGTATCTCATTATCCCCTAAAGGTGCAGAGGAATTTCCAAAACAAAATTGATTTTTACCTCACAGTCTATTAATAAGGGTGAACTATAACCTTAAATTAAACTGTAAGTGGGAGGGTGCTCCAAAGTTAAAATTGTCATAATCTCCAATTAAGTATCAAACATGTCACTCCAGGCCAATGCTGTCATTGATCCATTCACTCAGTAAATCTCTATTGAATAGCTGGTGTCAATTATAGTGGCTGCCATCTAGAAGAGGTGAGGGAGGCGACAGGGAGGCCCAGTGCCTCACAGACCTCAAAGGAAGGGGCCTGCCATATCCCTCACAGACCCCCTGAATGAGGTGGCATTTGGGCTGAATGGGTTTCGGCAAAACCATTTGACATATATTCCTGACTCAGGGTTTTTATCCTTGCTCTTCTTTCCTCCTGGAACTTTCTTGCTTCACATACCTGGATCCCTTCTCTTCATTCAGATCTCAATACAGAGAGGCCCTCCTTGAGTATCCAATAAAAGCAGTCTCTTTCCCCATGACTACCCCCACTGCCTTCTAATTATCTTCCTAGACTTTGTGGTCATCGAAAAATGCCTTATTTACTTGCTTATTTATTGTCTGCTCCTTGCTTTCTGTCCCCACATCCACTTGAATACAAACCCCCGAGGACAAGGCACCTCACTGCCTTATTTATTCTTTTGTTCCCAGTGCTCAGACCAGTCCTGCACATGGTTGGTACTCAATCAGTATTTGTTGAGTGAATGAATAAACCGGTAGAAGACACATGTTAGGAAGTGCTCCCTCATTGCCCAGGTTTCTTTGCCTCATTTGTACCCCTGCCCCATGCCCTGCATACACCCACCCCGACTCTGGGCCAGGCTTGGTTGACTGAGGGAACAGGGCAATTTTTCAGTCTCATGAGCTGCGTTACAGAGCAAGGCCCTGCATATGTATAGAGGGATTGAGAGGACTCTGGGCCTGTTCTCCTCTCTGTGGTTGGAGCTGCCCTTCGTTGTCATCAGTGAGGACAGGGTCCAGAGAACTTTGAACCGAAAGGTTCTCAGCTCTTCTTTCCTGGATGATGTGGGCTAGCACTTTGAAGCAAACAGCCCAGAGAGAAAAATCACCTACTCATTTTTCTATTTTCAAGTATTAAACATTGTCTTAGGGACTTCCCTGGTGACGCAGTGGTAAAGAATCCGCCTGCCAATACCGGGGACACAGGTTCAAGCCCTGGTCTGGGAAGATCCCACATGCCACGGAGCATCTAAGCCTGTGTGCCACAACTACTGAGCCTGTGCTCTAGAGTCCATGAGCCACAACTACTGAAGCCTGCACACCTAGAACCCATGCTCTGCAACAAGAGAAGCCACTGCAATAAGAAGCCTGCGCACTGCAACGAAGAGTAGCTCCCTGCTTGCCACAACTAGAGAAAGCCCATGCTCAGCAACAAACACCAACGCAGCCAAAAATAAATAATAAATTTATTTTTAGAAAGGATAAGAAAACATTGTCTTATTATTTTTTTAAATTTAAATTAATGAAATAATAGAAGAGCTGCCAAATTAGCAATGACTGGAAAAGAGGTGGCTTAGAAGGCCTGTGAGTAAAACAATACAAACATGCATGGGGAGGAATTATACCTTCTTACCAACTTGTCAGAAAAAAAGAACCAGACTGATTCCTGAGAGTAGACAAATATCTCTTATAAAGAGACCCAGAAGAAGAATGTCATCCTATCACAAAAGCAAAATTTCTCAAGGAGTCAGTGGAGGTTGTATGTGTTTGTTCCTCTGTGTGTGTGTGTGTGTGTGTGTGTGTGTGTGTGTGTGTGTGTGTGTGACTTTATGTGGTTGCTTGTGTGTGTGCTTGTGTATGTTTTTGTGTAGGTAATTGCCTGCAGTACTTCCCAGACCTCATAAGTACGGTTCCACCTCTCCAATGTCATTACTCGATACTTCTCTACATGTTCTGGAATAGGGCCCAAACCCATAGAGGTGAATGTGTTGAGTTGACAGAGGCACCAAAGAGCTTTCTAGATGGGGTTCAGAGGTACCCTGGAAAGGGATTTCATGTCATGAACACCTCTCATGTCTGAGACATGAAACATGATTTGAGGAAGAGGGAAATGGCAAAGCAGGAAGGATGGGTGTCACCTGGGAAAAGCCAGCCTTTGGGAGGAGGCTTCTCTAAGGTCCAGCACATGGAGCAGTACACAGGCCACTTTGCAAAGTCAAGATGTGGAATTTGTTTGTAAATCGAATGGGCGATGGCAGAGTTATAGGTGATGGATGCTGCAGTGTGGCCTGTGCAATCAGGTATAGGGAGTGCACTATTAAACGTGTAAACAAAGGTGAAACCATAGATGAAATTTATCTTGATTTCAGGAAAGCTGTCTCTCCTCTCCTCACAGCATTCTGATTTACAGGCAGTCAGCAGAGCCCAGGAAGTACAAGCTATTGAAATTAATTCAAATTGTTGTATCCAGAGAGTGTGAAGAAAGAAATGGTTTTGGTATAAAGCTCAATACCAGAGGACCAGTCTGCCACCTCCACTTGACAGGGATGGATGGGAGCTTGCTGAGCAAGACATTCCCAGGCTAGGGAGAGACTGCAGCTGAGCTGCACAGCAGGGGCAGGGCAGAAAAGGACTGAGATCTATGAAAACACAGACAGAGACAAAGACTGAGATCTTTGGCCGCTGCAACAAACATCACCTCGTTAGTTTGACCACAGCATTCTGAAATCCCTGAGGAGAACTGGGTCCAGACACTGAAAGGTTAAGAGGATAAAATTGGCTGCTCCAGGGTAACGAGCGTAATCACAATGAGTGTTATGAGGAAACAGAGATAGTGAGCTTTCCCAACATTCTTCAACATAGTCAAATTTTAAACTTGAATCTCCAAGTCTAGGCTTTTTCATTTTCCCCTCGAAGACATATTCTCTAATGGGAAGTCTCTGAGACACTTGTCAAGAGTAAATCTCATCTGTCCTGTCTCTCTATTGCTCCTTGGTGCAGGCAGGATTTGAGGTGCTATGATTCCCAGAGCTCAACCCCAAAGGCTGTGTACCATGAAGGCACATCCTGAGAAGGTCACAACCCCTTTCCCCCGGCCTTGGTTGCTGTCTATTTGGATGGAGCAGACAGGCCAAGGAGACAACGGTTTCTACAATGCTATAAAATAGCAGCCACTGGGGACATGGTGCTAGGAGGCCAGTGGGTTTGGGGCACAGGGAAGGTTCATGAATCTTTGCTTTGGGGGAACGTCAGATCTAAGGCCTTAGATAATGGGCTCAGGCAGCCTAAGCAATCTTGTGCTGGGAGAGGCACTTCTAATTACAAACGTGGGGGCGGCAAGGGAGTTGCTCCCTGTCTGGGGAAGACAGAGGTCAAAGTCAAGGGCCTTTTCCCATACATGGGGATACTGAATGTCAGTGTCCCTATTTCCTCCTGTTTTACATTCAGATGAATGATACGGGGTTTTCTCTAACCAGGGGCTGTGGTCAATACAGCTTTTTCTCCCTGACTGACTTTTTCTACCAAACCAGTTCTGCTCTGATCTGGTCAAGATGGGTTAAGATGTTTGCTGGGCTGTTAAAACTACAGTCTACAACTTGTGGGTCTTTGTGACAGCAAAGGAATTGTCCAAGGGTTTGATGTTACTGCTTAAAACAAGAAGTGAAACTAGGTTGGGGCTGAACCTAGATACAGAGCAAAGGAGCCACTCTTAAGACTCAGAGAAACAGATGACAAAGGCACATTTTAAATGATAACCCATCGTGGGGATGTGCTCCCTACAGAGCACATGACCATGCCTGTATACTCGCAAACACAGGCATTGTTAAAGGAGATGTGCCTGGTGGCAGTAATACTAATTTTAATTGAGAAGAGGGTTCACACAGATATATAGAGATGGAAATGTGTATATATCCATCTATAGTCATATAGATATAGTTACTCATGGGTATATAGACATAAATAGATGTTGAGTACAAATAGAGTACAAAAAGCTGTTGCTTTCTTTGTACTCATGGTTAGTCTAAAAGATCACACTGGTCAGAATGGCCATCATCAAAAAATCTAGAAACAATAAATGCTGGAGAGGGTGTGGAGAAAAGGGAACACTCTTGCACTGTTGGTGGGAATGTAAATTGATACAGCCACTATGGAGAACAGTATGGAGGTTCCTTAAAAAACTGAAAATAGAACTACCATACCACCCAGCAATCCCGCTACTGGGCATATACCCTGAGAAAAACATAATTCAAAAAGAGACAGGTACCACGATGTTCACTGCTGCACTATTTACAATAACCAGGACATGGAAGTAACCTAAGTGTCCTTTGACAGATTAATAGATAAAGAAGATGTGGCACATATACACAATGGAATAGTACTCAGCCATAAAAAGAAACGAAATTGAGTTATTTGTGGTGAGGTGGATGGACCTAGAGTCTGTCAGACAGAGCGAAGTAAGTCAGAAAGAGAAAAACAAATACCGTATGTTAACACATATATATGGAATCTAAGAAAAAAAAAAAGGTCATGAAGAACCTAGGGGTAAGACGGGAATAAAGACACAGACCTACTAGAGCATGGACTTGAGGATATGGGGAGGGGGTGGGGTAGGCTGTGACGAGGTGAGAGAGTGGCATGGACATATATACACTACCAAGCATAAAGTGGATAGCTAGTGGGAAGAAGCTGCGTAGCACAGGGAGATCAGCTAGGTGGTTTGTGACCGACTAGAGGGGTGGGATTGGGAGGGTGGGAGGGAGGGAGATGCGGGAGAGAAGAGATATGGGAACATGTGTATATGTATAACTGATTCACTTTGTTATAAAGCAGAAACTAACACACCATTGTAAAACAATTATACTCCAAAAAGGTTGTTAAAAAAAAGCATCATTTGGAAAATAAAAACTCATCTTAAGCTAGTTATTTAACTTCATGTACTCCAAGTATTTATAGTTAGAGTATTTTTTAAATGTCTAATTTACTCAGCAACAGAAGGGGAGCTTATTCTTTCCTTCTTGTCTGTCTTCTTTTACCCGTTACCATCCTGAAAGTTCAGGAATCTTCAGTAGGTCACACGGGAAATGACCCTGCCTATGGCCTTGTCTATATGTGACTGAAATTTCTATACCTTCCCAATGCTCCCATCCGCACACATTTATGGATACTTGTTGTGTTTTGAGGCCTGGTGGGTCAACCAGGATATACCAGGTTATCCGGTCCAGGGCCATATAAAAGATTTGCCCTTCTGAGACATCTTTTGTGAGCTCACAGAGAGACAAAGGCCAATGGAGGTGTGTAATGTGTCATCCACCATGTGTGTGTTGGCATCCTGGGGAGATAACAGGGCTTCCAAGTGCCAAGAGCTGGGCCTGGGCAGGGCTTGAACTGCAGTGGTGATGCTGTGGGATCTGTAGTTACTTTTGCATTGAAGACCTTCTCTTTCAGTGATGTCACTTCATTTGCAATTATAATTATTTCCCTGAAAACCAGGGGCCTAGGCTTTTATTTTATGAAGTAATAAAACTAATTAACCACAACAAATCCTGTCTATGCTTAGTTTGCTCAGGATGACATCTTGTGTATTAGTTTATCTCTCAGTTGGATCCTCTTGGCTGCAATCCCGAGGGCCCAAGCTGGACTGCTCCAGCCCTGACCAGAACGAAGGTGAGACAAATACTGCATTCAAGGTAAAAGTCTGCTTCAACCCACTGACTATTCACAGAGCTGTGCCCTGGCTGAAGCTATCAGGTTTGCATCTTGAAGCCAATAGCAGAGTTCTGGGTGCTACATCTGGGAATAAAGAACAGTGCTTGACACATAAGACACCAGGGTGTAATCTAGGGCATGGATAAAGAATTCAAGGCCTTGCTTAAACCCAAGAAGAAAGAGAACATGGCCACCAGCCAGGCAGACTCACCACAGACTCTCATTGCTTTTGACGAGTCTTGCCTTCAGGCTTCACATGAGGGCATTGGGAAGAAATCACCTAGTGCAAGTATAAACTCCTGGGCACTTTTGCCTAGGGTAGTTCCTGGGGCCAAAAGAAATGCAGTAAGAATTAAGGTGACTGATAAAATGGAGCCTGCTATGTAAATTAAAAGCAGAAAGTGTATTTTAATTAGACTTGGCTACTGCTTTTACTTGATTTCCAAATATTAAAATTCCCCTTTCATTTCTTGTGTGAGTAATCCTGGCCCTGATTAATTGGAAACACTAGGTCCTTGCTACTACCACATATTATCCCTGGAGGGGACTGTGCTTCAGTGACAAATGTTAAAAGAATGTGCTGCATTCTCCCTCCTTGGCATAGAAAATAAAGAGGGGAAATCATTTATTCCGGGCCTCGGCAAGCAGCCTTAGGGGATCTCCAAGGCCTGGCTCTGATTCAAAGTAAGTGATGGTAGCAGTGGTGCCTTACTTAACTGGCAGACAGAACCACTGCCCTCTCATTCCATTAGCCAAGGCAGAAACATCAAACTTTTATGAAATCCATTCCAGCTGAAAAAACAGACTTCTTTATCATTGCAGCAAGAGCACTGGGAATTATTTTTCCTCTGGAAAATTAATAACTTGAATGCTCCAGGTGGATAATTCAGGATGTTCATTTTAGATGCCAAAATAGTTGAATTTTTACCCTGAGGAGAGGGAAACTGAAGTTAGAGGACTCTATTGGTTTCCTGGGGTGCTTAACAAGCGAGGCTCTCTCAGCATGTGCTAAAATGCTTTGTACTTTTGAGATGTTATGGGTCAGGTAACAGGTAATTCCCTTGTCCTACTTTTACTTCCAAAAAATGTCTGTCCTTGGAGGTCCAGTTCATAAAAACTAACTTCTTGTGTTCCTTCGTAAGCTTTTTTTTTTTTTTTTTTTTTGCAGTACGCGGGCCTCTCACTGTTGTGGCCTCTCCCGTTGCGGAGCACAGGCTCCGGACGCACAGGCCCAGCGGCCATGGCTCACGGGCCCAACCACTCCGCGGCATGTGGGATCTTCCTGGACCGGGGCGCGAACCCGTGTCCCCTGCATCGGCAGGCAGACTCTCAGCCACTGCGCCAGCAGGGAAGCCCTTGAAGGCCTATTTTCTAAGGTAAGATGTCTTGTTTGCTTCTTAAAGTTAAGGTGAATCCCATAATTTAAAAAAATCTTATTCAAATAACCATTTAGTCAAAGTTGTGGTGAAATGTATACAGGTTGCTATGGTTACCAGATGAGTTTTGTGTGACAGCCTTCTGGGTTACCTCCCGAAGTGATGGTTACTTGATTACTCCATTCAGTGCTGGGCAAATGGGCCAAAATGTTAGCTTTTAGCCTCTTTCATGTTATTTGGAATGTAGAAACATCTCCACAGGATTGTAAATATTTTATTTACCTCATTGATTCTTAGAGAAAACGATAGACTCTATTTTCCTCTTCTTTGGGAGCAAATGTTTAGAAGAGATCTTTCACTTCTGGCTTTTCACAGAATGCAGATTAATGCACCCAGGGACAGGGTGTGACTGCTCCAGCATTTTTAAATGAGGTGAATCCTGTTGGATAAGATAGTTCTCCAAAGGAGAGCTCACAGGCCTGATAAAGGGGTACCCTGGGGGGCCAACAGCATCTACTAAGCAGGATTTCCAGAGGACTGATGGTGAGTCTCTGGGGCTAAAAAGAGGTCTGGTCAGTCTTAACATCTCTAGCTCCAAGGATAGATCTGCTGTTAGCATCTGCAGGATCTGCCCTCTCAGACAAGGATCCTTGGTGTTTGTGCTATCCATATTTGTTACATGGGGCCTCCTGGCCTCCAAGTTCCCTTCTTGTGCAACAATATCATGCTTTCGTTTTGAGGAATCACATCTCAGTCCTTAAGGGCAGTCTTTTTTTTTTTTCCTTAAGGGCAGTCTTGGTGGGGCTCTCAGTCAAGAAGCACTGCCCTTCCCAGGCCGGTGAGTGGGCTCTGCGTACATCATGGATTTTCAGCCTCAGTTTTGTGAGCTTCATCATGTAGTCTCAATAGATCTTTTTTTGTTTCTGTTTAAATTGGCCACAGTTTCTATTTTTACAACCTTATAATCCTTACTGAATCATGGTCTTTCATTTTGATGACTACTGGAACTTTTCTGTGTGTAGCCATAAAGTAATTTTGATTTTAAAAGAAACTCCCCAGAACTTAAATACCCAAGCATGTCTTCTTTAAAGGTTTATAAGTTCTGAAGTGTTGCATAATCTATCATTGGCTCTTATAGCAGACACTACAGGTGGTCTATCAATACCCTTATAATTTCCACATCTTCATTTTCAGGTTTGTTTAGGTGCTTATTTTTCTCCATAACGTCATTTAGTTGGGGAAGGAACCCTTTTGCTGTTTCCACTGAATGAACTTCACTAGTCTAGGGCAATCATGCTAATTCCATTCCCTTTGCTAGTGTCAGGCTTAAGAAGGGCAGGGGTTATACATATGGACAGTGGGGTGTGAAAGAATGATGGTGGCTGGCAGGCATCTAGAAAAGGGCTTCTTGGCTCTTAAGAACAGACATATTAAAGAAATAGGTCCTTGAGCACTGGAGTGTGACATCCTTGAGCATTGGAGTGTGAGCATTGTGATGCCTGAAGCAGATACAGCCATCTTGGCATGAAAAAGGGAGCCAGCTGAAGTCAACTCCAATAAAATGAGAATGGCAGAATATTAAGGTGGAGAGAACACAGGTCCTTGATAATACTATAATTCATTTGAATTATACAACTTAGAAAGTGCCCTGCCCCATTCTGCTCGTGGCATAAGACAGCAGTTCCCTTATTGTTTAAGCTACATGATTTGGGTTCTCTCTTATTTGTAGCCCAAAACATTCTAACAGATTTAGCATCAAACTTAAGTACATCACTGCCTATTGGTCATTTTTGGGTCTTTGATCCTTGAAGATAAATGTGCACCTTTTGAGAGAGGATTTAATATTGAGAAACAATCAAAAATGAGGTTATCTAAACTGAATAATATTGTGTTTGATTTAACAGAAGAATTAACTATGGAATAATATATTGGTTTCTTTATGAGGCTAAAAGCTGGCCTGGAATCTGTCAAGAGAAGAGGTCCTAACATATCACGTAAAAAGGCCACACCTTTGGAACAAGTTCTCACGGTGACATCTCTGAAGGACAGCACTCATTGACTATCTACTTTTTTATATTTGTTAAGAACTAAACACATTAATAGACTCTGTATACACACCTTCTATTATATGTCATCTTCCTTCAATTCTTCAAAAACTGAGTTATACTGGGGTTTGTTTTGGGGACAATAACTGAGTCAAGAGCCCATATTCAAGTTATTTCTGGAAGGATCATATGGTGCAGATATATGGCATGGCTGGAAATGTTGGGTCCCTCCTCATGCACCAATTTTAACACCTGGTGGCATACCAATTGAGAGCATTAGGCTTCAGAATTGAACAGTAGGTGATGGAGCAAGAATTAAAACTTAATCTGATTGGATGACCTTGGAGAACCCCTAAAGCCTCATTTCTCTCATCTATAAAATGAGATAATAATAGACAGTAGTTGGGAGAACTCAGTGGAAATATATAAAAAGTATTTAGGAACGTGGCTTTCTCCTAGGAGGCATTCAGCATTAATCACTATTGCAGTCAACCCAGGGACTGCCTGGGAAGTGTCTGTGCTTATAGAAAGAGCAAAGTGAACAGCTGTTAGAGACCATTCCACTAACTCCCACTGCCACTGATTTCCCTTGCCATTTGTACTTCTTTTAAGGAGGCCAAAGCCCATTGACTACTTCAGCAATGGATACTTCTGATAGTGTCAGAGAACTTAAATGCAAATTGTTATAACATTCTTTGAGGTCATGGATGCCCCAGAATCTGAGAACTACTGTATCAGGATCCTGTTTGGATTCCTGGGCCCCTCTGAAACCTACCAAATCACTATTTCAGGAGTGGGACTCAGGAATGTGCATTTACCAAACTCTCCTGGTTATTTTTATGCATGGTAAATTACATAGACTACCAGATTAAGAACCCTTGTTTAGAAGGATACAGACAAACAGCAACAGCAGCTAATGGAGCACTTAACTAGATCCCAGACCTTGCCTTAAGCACTTTACACGTGTTATCTTGGTGAAATCCCATTAACACCTCTGTGGAATATATCCTAGTTATCCCACACAGGATTTGTAAGTTACCTGTACAAACAAGGAGACAGATTCAGAGAGGCCCAAGGGAAAGCAACCTGCCTCCAAAGCCAGACAGTGCTACAGTGACCTCTGGGCTAATTAGTGTCATAGAGCTCTTTATTGTTCTCATGGGCATCAAAATGTCCTAGACTAACAGAGTTTTTGGAGGGGAATGGAGAGTAGGAGGGACAGTCAACTTCTGGGTCTTAGGTCCTACACCCAGGAGTTTTGCCCTTTATTTATATAGTCAGAATCATATGGAGTTAAGAACACAGACAGACTGGGTTCAAATCCAGGGTCTGCCACTTACTAGCTGAATGACCATGGGTGGGTGACTTAACCTAGCTGGGCCTCAGTTCTCCATTTGTAAAACGAAGATAACAATAGTACCTACCTTGTAGGATTGTTATGAGAATTAAATTAGCTAATATTTATAAATTGCTAAGAGCAGTGTTTGCCACAGAGTATGGGAGTGTGTCAAATGAATAAAACAAATTCTGCAAACTCACCAAGACTCAATAATTCTAGCTATGGATGGAGAGTGTGATTTGGAAACATGACTGGCTTTTTCCCAAGAACAGGGTGACTCCTGCCTTGACCCTGGTTGGCGCTGTGCTAGTTGGACATCCATGGGCTCTCTCTACCACCAGGGCCTGGAACACATACCCGCTTCCATGTCCTAAGCAGACAGTACACAGAGGTCAGGTCAGGAGTGAAGGTGTCCTTTTTCGGTGGAGCTGGCTGCAAGCCATGTCGTTATAAGACATATAAGAGGAGGGACAGTGACATTAGAAGCAGAGCCTCACAACTGGGGGGAAGGATTGGAAAGTCTCAGAAAGGTGGTGAATATCAGAAAATGGCTTTAAGTTCTCTGCACACCTGACTCCATGTAGCATTTGACAAACTCCAGATGCAGTATGGAGGGCAGGCATCATCGACTGCCCACAGAGGGTGTGCTGGGCCTCCCTGGGGAAGGGGGCTTTGTTCTTGTGTTTAAAAATCACTGCAGTCTTCCATAGGGTGATGAGATACAGGTGTATGTGCTCAAATATGTACCTTTGGTGTTCAGTGAGTGCTAAGGATGGTGGGGCTCAGGATGAGGGCTCCTATCAGGTTTCCTGTAGGAGGCATATTGCAGTTTCTGAGTGCATTCTATAAACCCGTCTGACTGAGTCGAAGGGGAGAGCTGGCCTCTTTTGGATTTTGTCTTGGGATTGCTCTGTTAATTGTTTTAAAGTGACTGGGTCTTTTACTTGTTTCTTACATCCCTTTTCTGATTACTTAAAGTACAAATATCCATAGGGATTTAAAGCTTATTTATAGCTATAGAAAAGGTTTTGAATTATTCTGTTTCCTATCTGTAGAGCTGCTAAGTATCAGGACTTTTTTATTCATGTATTCATTCTTTCATTCATGTGGACACACATTCAACTCACCATTATTTGTTCTTTCAGTGCATAACATCACCCAACCCTCTGCTCTGTCTTGTTTGGGTTGTGATAGAGAGAGACAGTCTGGAACAATCTTTGCCCTCAAGGAGATGTGCTCCTGTGAGGGGAATCAGTGTGTGTGACTAATGAACATACAGAGTTGAACGTGATGTTGGAGGGCAGACAATGGCCTTCATAACTAGTTCCAGTCATTTTGGTCTCACCTACAGAGTTGCCTCTTCAGAGAGAACTTTCCTGGCCAGTTCATAATTCACGCCACTCCCCCCATCCCATTGCACCCTGTTTTTCATTACCCTGTTTAATTTTCTTTAGAGCACTTATGGCAATGTGAAATAATCTTTTTATTTGCTTATTGTCCATCTTCCCCAGTTAGCATTCAAACTGCATGAGAGCAGGATCACCATCCATGAATCCATGACTTCACAGCACATATAACTGTGCTTGACAGAGTTCAATAAATATTAGCTGAATGACTGAAGACAGGTTTATGTTTCCTCTATGAGATTTCCAAAAGCAAAAGCAAAAATCCCAGCCACTGTCCAGGAGGAGAAACATTATTTCTCAGCAAAAAGCCCTTTTAACCACTGGTCCATTATTCACATCAGCAAAAAGGGGCCCACATTGTGGTGGCTGCAGCAGATGACCAACATCTTATGTCAAGCTGCGTTTTCTCACAATTGCTGCACAGTCCTCATTGGTCCTGTATGCAGATCCCAAGTGCATCTGGGGGTGCTGATGGCAACACATCACACTGATGTCTAGTCCCTGACCTGAAGACTCTCTCAACTTACTTAGGCACAATTTATAATCTCTGCAGAACTGGAGATCTGTCATTTAAAATAGCTTCTTGTCACATATTGGCCAGTATAAGCACTGGACAATGACCATGCCCGTAAGTGATATCGGGCAGAGAAAGTCAGCTATTGGGTGGAATTTAAGCAGCAGGGAGACCTGAGATTGGCTGTATCCATTACCACACTGTTGGTAGGAGCAGGCATGGGAGGCGGGATTTAAGATTACCGAGAAATCGAGGGATATTAAGGCAAAAGACATTCCTTTAACTGTTAGCAAAATATTGCTGTATCCTTTTTCCTTGGGAGCCAAGGATATGCCCCTAATTACACATGCAGAGTAAGTATGACATCCTTGGCCTGTTGAATGGCACAGCCAAGCCTTTGGATGTGGGTCTATGTGGACACATGTACTGAGCTTTGGAAATGGGCTTTGGGGAATGCTGGTGAGAGAGTGAGGCTGAAGGAAGGAGAGGGAGGGCTGGCAGATGACCCACGAATGGGTATTTTCTGAAGTTTCAAAGAAAGGTTCTGTCCTGCTGTGTCTCCATTCCTGGGGGAGATGGGTTACATATTCTTACAGTCTTCCAGTAGCATGTTCCTGTCCACAAAAGTCACCCATCATGTGGATTCTGTCTTCGGTCACAAATTCTATTCACTTCATATGGTGGTAGTGGGGGCTGTCTATGTAAGGTTTCAACTCCTTTTGGTAGTGGCGGCTGTCTATGTAAGGTTTCAACTCCTTTTGATGTAAAAAACATCATCATATTATTGAGAAAGCTGACAAAGTATGTGGAAAGTTCTCTGCACAAAGATAGTGAAAAGAGCTCAATAAACATTTCCTCCTGTTAATAATATTTCATTTGAAAAAAAATCACTGCAAGAGAAAAAGAGTTTCAATGGGTTAGATAAGTTTCCAGATGTAAGGTGCTATGACTTTAAAGTACAAGACATGTTGGTAAAAGAGCTTGACAGAATTTCATGTTTGGGTCCTGGAGTCAGTTTGTGAAACAAGAAGTTTACAAAGATGACACATCAGTGCCAACCTAGTATTCCACTGTGTGTTTCAATGCAGGGTGAATCTGAAGGCACTTATTTTAGGCTGGGTTCTCCCAGTCATGGACCCTGAAATAAGGATTTTAGTGCAAGTAACTTATATGGGAGGTGATTCCAGAAAGCACAGTTGAGAAGGGAGAAAAGAGATAGAGGAGGGAAGAAACAGTACAGCGTGTGCTGAAGAGCAGGGGACAGCTGTGGATAGCTGGGGCTCAAGGCTGTTGAGGGCTTTGGAAAAAGTATAGAATACATGCCTCAGAGCGATGCCTCCTGAGGGATACACAGCTCTTTATTCCATTCCTCTATGAGAAATCTGGGGTATTTATCCTTCAGTCTTGTCTATCCTTGGCTGATGGTTTTGCTGGGGGCAGCAGATCCTCAACACTTCCTGTCTTCCTTGCTTAGGGCCCAGAGATGACTTAGTCAGCTCTTGGGTGAACATTCTCAAGTGCTCACAGTAGGAAGCTGTCAGCACAGTAGGAAGCCCGGTTACCGTGGGGAACTGGACGGGGCACCTACAAAGTCTCTAGAGGGCTCAACATCTTCTGTGGTCTAGGTTGCTCCCCATAACCCGGGGCTGTATTTGCATCCCCATTTCAATAGTATCAGGATGAAGTGGAAACATTCAAAGGCCATTTCAGAATGGTGAGCTCAGCAGCAGGAATGACCTGGACTACATCTCATTGAAAGAGCACCTACTGTGACCGAGCCTGTCAGGACACATCAGAGAACAAAAATCTTGGGGCTGATTCTCTTTAGACCCATTTGGGTCATGCATCCACATCTGCACCAACCACGTGACCAGATGGGTGGAAAACCTGATTGGCTAGGCCTGGGTCTTATGCCTAAATCAGAAATTAGTGGGGTCACACCCTGTCCTCACCATTTCCCAAAAACTGAGAGTAGGGAGGCATGGTTTTTCTAAAAGAAAACTGAGGAACTGCTACCAGGAGAGGGAAAATTGAGACTGGACAGGCAAAAGCTATGGATATCCACTCATCTGTTAGATGGATATATGCCATCACTTTTAGGATAGAGAGTTTTTACAGATGCAGATACCACAGCCCAGGCAAGTTCAGAGATGTGCCTAAGGTCTCACAGGTAGTAAGAAGTGGAGCTGAGGCTGGAACTCAGAGCTGAAGTTGGAGCAATGCCTCTGCTGCAACCGTGAAACATACAGTCTCCAAAATATAGCCAGAATTTGAGGTGGAAAACAATAGAGTCATTCAAAGGAAGCATTATCATTTCCACGGAGACTAAGCAGTGAGGTCCAGGCAGGTATATGTTGGTTGATCCTCTACTAATGTGAAATAAGAAGAAGAATGGAGGGCTTGCATTCCCCTGAGTCTGGCTTCTTTAGAGGTTGACTTAAGCTCTTGAGTTGATAGCAACTCGAGCAGGCTTACTTCTGTGCTTCCTTCTCTGGCAACCTTTTATTATTTTATTTTTTTAAATTTTGTTTATTTTTAACATCTCTATTGGAGTATAATTGCTTTACAATGGTGTGTTAGTTTCTGCTGTATAACAAAGTGAATCAGCTATATGTATATATATATCCCCATATCTCTTCCCTCTTGCACCTCACTCCCACCCTCCCTTTCCCACCCCTCTAGGTGGTCACAAAGCACTGAGCTGATCTCCCTGTGCTATGTGGCTGCTTCCCACTAGCTATCTAGTTTACATTTGGTAGTGTATATAAGTCCATGCCACTCTCTCACTTCGTCCCAGCTTACCCTTTCCCCTCCCCATATCCTCAAGTTCATTCTCTACGTCTGTGTCATTATTCCTGTCCTGCCCCTAGGTTTTTCAGAACCATATATATATATTTTAGTTTCCATATATATGTGTTAGCATACGGTATTTGTCTTTCTCTTTCTGACTTACTTCACTCTGTATGACAGACTCTAGGTCCATCCACCTCACTACAAATGACTCAATTTTGTTTCTTTTTATGGCTGAGAAATATTCCATTGTATATATGTGCCACATCTTCTTTATCCATTCATCTATCAATAGACACTTAGGTTGCTTCCATGTCCTGGCTATTGTAAATAGAGCTGCAATGAACATTGTGGTACATGACTGTTTTTGAATTATGATTTTCTCAGGGTATATGCCCAGTAGTGAGATTGCTGGGTTGTATGGTAGTTCTATTTTTAGTATTTTATGGAACCTCCATACTGTTCTCCATAGTGGCTGTGCCAATTCACATTCCCACCAGCAGTGCAAGAGGGTTCCCTTTTCTCCACACCTTCTCCAGCATGTACTGTTCGTAGATTTTTTGATGATGGCCATTCTGACTGGTGTGAGGTGATACCTCACTGGAGTTTTGATTTGTCTTTCTCTAATGATTAGTGATGTTGAGCATCCTTTCATGTGTTTGTTGTCAATCTGTGTATCTTCTTTGGAGAAATGTCTGTTTAGATCTTCTGCCCAGTTTTGGATTGGGTTATTTGTTCTTTTGATATTGAGCTGCATGAGCTGCTTATAAATTTTGGAGATTAATCCTTTGTCAGTTGCTTCATTTGCAAATATTTTCTCCCATCCTGAGGGTTGTCTTTTCCTCTTGTTTATGTTTTCCTTTGCTGTGCAAAAAATTTTAAGTTTCATTAGGTCTCATTTGTTTATTTTTGTTTTTGTTTCCATTTCTCTAGGAGGTGGGTCAGAAAGAATCTTGCTGTGATTTACGTCATAGAGTGTTCTGCCTATGTTTTGAGTGTGTTATTTTGTGGGCTGGGTAGAGGAAGCACCTGGGTGAGTAGATGTTCTTCTCTGCTGGTCAGGGGTCTGTGTGAGAAAGGAGGAGTTGAAGTAGGATCTCACCACTTGTGATTGTGCTGACAGAATGGAGAGAAGATTCTAGTCTGCTAGGAAGGAAAGGGAGACTAGAAATCTAGGACAGGGTCACAGAAAGAGGGTGCACTCAAGACACTCTAGTTGATGTCAGTTTTGGTGAAGTCTGTACTCCTTGGCACTGTGGGTCCACTTTCCCTGTCATGGAAGGAAATCTTCGAGTGTGTGGTTTTGGTGACTGAGCCATCAAGCAAGCCTAGAGTGAGCCTCTGTGGTTTTGTGTGGGATCCTGGATTATCTGCAGCTCTCAAACCTGCCTTCCTGATAAGAGGAGTAATGCATGAGAAATATGATTGGGAAGAAAACTTCAGAGTCTGAACAGTTTGGTGCAAATGCTCAGGTTCTCTCCCTGCCATATGTTTAGACTGGACTGACGGGGAGTGATTTTGGCAAATACATAAATCACTGAAACATGATTATGTGGCCTTTAGGACTCCTCAGCTTGAAGGATTCAGTTCTTCTGGGTAGAAAGAAATGGCAACAGTTTATGAAAGCACAGTGAGATGACAATGCTGATTTTTCCCCTCCAATCACCTTAATGGTTATAAAACATGACTTAATAAAGGTCTCTCTTTGGTTTGTAGCAGGCTGGAAATGAAATGTAGCAGAGGTAAGGGAGAAAAACCCAAGGGTGGTGCCTGTTATGTTAAAACCCAGAACTACTGTGATTGGCACCAGTGGCCCAGGAGATCTGACTGCCAGAGTTGAAAATGGAATAGGTTTCTACCTGAAAAGGACCAGGTTCCCAGGAGGTAATGAGACAATCTATTATGGGTCATTCTAGGCTCTGAAACTATCTCTCCATCTTGCAGCAATGGCAGAACATTTCACAATCAGAAATGCTTACGGTTCTCAAAATTTTCATATGCAACTCTTTGGCATGTTAGTGGAATATTTGCAGCTGCTGAAATTGCTACCTTTTTTCTTATAAGACAAGAGCCTCAGAACATTGGTTTCCTTGGTCAGAGACATCTCAGCTCTGGAGACCCAGTGTGAATCACCTAAGAATATGCTGCGTTCACATTTTCCTTGGACTTTTATTGCTTCCCTTGGGCTGTCTGAGAGCAAGACAGAAGCAGGGGAGGTGAGTGCTTATGTCAGCATGGGTGGCCCTGTGTCTGAGCCCACCAGTCAGCCTGAGAAGGATTCAAAAACATCTGGTGGGACAAGTTCATGGAGCTCTCTACGCTTAGCACAGCACAGCTAATTAGTCCTCGGCGCTCAAGGCCTTGGCTGATTTGGCATCCCCCCATGTGCCACGACTTTTGAAAATGTGCTGTGTTAGAGAGGACTGCTGATTACCAGTAACTTGAACCCATCGCCAACTGGCCTAACCAGAAAAGCCATTTATTGGCTTACATAACTGAAAAATCCTAGGACTGGGGTGCAGGGCATCTTATAACATCCTGCCATCCCCCAGTACATGGACTGAGAG